>NC_056605.1:28908093-29220593 GCF_018340385.1 Cyprinus carpio | reverse complement strand
AGACACAGCTCCCTTATCAAAAGTCTAAACAGCTGAAAACTTCAGAGCAGGATTCACACAGCGCTCTCATTTCCATACAGGCAACACGACAGATGACTGCTGCTTTCAAACACATGCACATTCTCCACCTCATATTCTTTCATTCATTCAAACATTAACAATCTCCTGCAATGTCAGTCCATAAGAATCATAATATTTGGCTAACTGTCTATTCAAATATTTAGGGCTGGGGGGTGGGTTTGCTCCTGTGTTCCAGCAGGAGGGATGTTCTGTATTTACTAAAGTAACCAATGTTCCTCAGGTTTGGTTGCATCCTTTCTTTTCCTCTTAAAGGGATAGTTCAGTCAAAAGTAAAAATTCTATTTTTTATTTATTTACACCTTGAAGTGAGTTTGGAATGACCCCAGGGCAAATAAATAATGACAGAATCTTCCCTGCTGTCAAGTTTCTGAAAAAGCAAGTATAAATAGTCCATGTCTCTTGCATTTCAGGTCGCCTGACGTCATATTTTATTCACACTCTTGCAAACTGTTTCATCTCAGACTTTCCAACTTGTTGATTTTAAAAAACGAGGCACAACAGGCAATACCATTGTTGTTTCATGCACTGGTCTATTTAGAGATTTTGGGCTACTGTGCTTTTATAACTGGTCTTCTTTCAGACTAGATTAAAGAAAACATTCAAAATACACTTTTAAGTGTTAATTTTATTATTTTATTTATTTTCACTTACATGTCATGCACCAAACTTTACAGTTGTATTCATATCTTTTTTCTTAAAACAAAGCAGTTAAAATAGCATTTTATTCATTAAACGTTATTTTTTCCTGACTGCTGACTATTCTCTAATTTATGGCGTGATAAAAGAGAAATCCTAAATCTGTGTATAAACCTTTTGCTCTTATACTGTACGTCAACAAAATGAAACAAGGACTTTATCCAATGCTTAGATTTCTTTTCTGGAGATTTATGCAAATCACTGCATATTTGATTAGAAAATGCATCACTTGCATAGTTAAACAACATTTCTGAAAACATGTAATATAAAACAGGTGTCATAATGCATTGTGATAAATCAGATAGGTAGAGTAGTTTCGCAATTACTTTATTAACAGAGAACAATTTGTTTATCTTAATGGTTTCTTTTCTAAAACTTCTAAAATTTCATTTGGGGTTCCTCAGGGTTCTATTCTGGGTCCTTTATTGTTTTTAATTTATATTAATGATTTATTCCTTTGTTGTGATCATTTCCTACCTATATTATTTGCAGTTGACACTAATCTCATTGCAGTACACGAGGATTTTGTCACCTTGATCCAACATGTTAATGACGAGTTAAAAATATTATCAAATTGGTTTCGCACTAACAAGCTAACGCTTAATGTCAAAAAATGTAATTTTATGATATTTCACATATATTAATAATTCGACCCCAAAGAACATGCTTGTATAGAAATTGATGGAGCTCCAGTTACTCAAGTGGCTTCAACAAAATTTCTCGGTGTCCTGATTGACGAAGGTTTAACTTGGTCCAAACATGTTGATCTAGTCTTGTACAAGATCCTCTAAAATGTTAAGTATTCTAAGAATTGTTTTACCTTCAATTCACTCATCTGCTCATCTAATGCTTTAACTACAGCTTTTTATTTCCCTTTATGAATTATTGTAATGTTGTCTGGAGTGCTACTTCTCCCACTTATCTCGCAAAAAATTGTTAAAATTCAGAAGAAGTTCTTGTGTATGATTTCCTACTCTTCTAAATATGCTCCTTCTGCACCTCTATTTCTCAGATACAAGATTTTATCAATTGAGAAAGTCAATGTTTATTTATCATGCATAATTTATTCATAAGTTTATTCATAAGAGAGAAGATTTTCCACCAACATTACAACACTTCTTTACTTTTATTTCAGATACTCATATCCATCAAACAAGGCATAGAGAAATAAATCTTGTCTTGCCGTTCTCTTAGAACTTCAGGTCATAAAACTGACCTCAGCATTAGGGGTCCTCAACTATGGAGTAAATTAAGTTTGTCCCTAAGATCCATGTCTTCTTTGCTTGTCTTTAAAAAACAGTTGAAAGATTTTTTGATTTTACAATGACAGTTTTTGTTATAGTATAGTATAGTGCTGACTCTTATATGCTACTCTTTACTTTTGATTCTCCTTTACTATTTCCCTTAAACATCTGTAACTTTAAGTTACTTTCATTAGGACAATCATGCTTCTGAAAATATGTTTTTCCCCTCTCTTTTTTTAGTAGTCAACTTATTTGTCTGCGTGCCTTTTTGTTTATTCATGTAAGTGGAGTGGAACTCTGTATAAACCCAACTGGGTTTCGTTCCCCTCCTTGTACTGTATCCATGTGATATCTGTGCAGAACAAATAAAAATAAAAAATAAAAAAAAAGAGTGATATAGTGATATCTGTTAGTCAAAAATGTTTTATCTTATTGCCTGTAGTAAAGAAAGTTGTTGGGGAAACTTGATCTTCAAGCTGTGCAACTGTGGTGTAGTTCTTTAACTTTAGCTTTTTACTTCCGATAATTGTATTTACTGTAGGCTTAAAATTAGTAGGCCTAAGTGTTTATTTGTGAAAATTATCTTGAACTTATCGTGTAAGAATCAAAAACTTTGTCACAGAACTTTTTTTTCTGCTATAATCCAAAAGCCAGTATATGACAATATAAATAGTGTTGAAATGGCTAAACATATTTTTTGGGTTTATTTGTACAGTGCTTTTCACAATAAAAATCATTGCAAAGCAGTTTTAAAGAAAATTTAGGCTTCCATTTTAAAGTTTCTACATTATATATAGTAGTAGCTTATCAGTGGTGACTGTCAAACATCTAAACATCTATCATGTTTAAAATAGTGATAGATCATTGTAGATCATGATGCAATCATCTTTTGATTTAATTGATTTAGCTCTTTTGAAATTATTGCATTTCAGCAATATCAAAGCACTGCAAAAATGTGCACACATCCAAAAGACCCAAAAATTTGGTTCAAGGGCAGGACAATCAATCAATAATCCACACATAGAAAATTATAGCTCCAAGAACATTTATTTTCCAAGAATGTTTCGACCAGTCAGGTCTTCATCTGGCACAGAGAGCTATCATTTTCAGTGTGTTAAAAAGTTGATCCCCATTGTAAATTTCTTGACAGTTGTAAATTTTAACAAATATCATCTAAAATAAGAGTTAATAGCATATTTCTGTGCATATTATATTTGTTGTCATTAAAACTTATTGTAGCTCATACAGTAGAGCATGGCGCTTGCAACAGTAAAGTCATGGGTTCAGTTCCCAGTGAAAGCAAAACTGATTTTAAAAAAGTACAATGAATGCATTGTAAACATCCTGCCAGATGAATATATGTAACTGAAAAATTCTATCGTTCACATCATGTGGTCCTTCAGTTGAGGAACCCACTTGTCAGTTGGCCTCTAGTTGAAAACAACTGTTGCTGTTTTGTTTTTCAGATTTCAGTGGAACATGCGGAAGAGTGTCAGGGAACCTTCGAAACCCTGCTACAAAATCCCACTGATTTCATACGAAGAGAAGACTTCTCTGACAGTTGACGTCAGGCTGCATACAAATGCCGCTTCGTTCTGCATTTCTGCCTGAGGTACCATCGCTAATGGCTGCGAGGCTGTTCGAGATCTACTGCTCCAAGTGCATGTAAATGCATCACAATGCCTTCAAAAGTGTCATGCCTCTACGTGTTGACGGTCGTTTGCTGGGCCAGCGCTCTGTGGTACCTAAGTATATCCCGTCCCACGTCGTCCTATGTGAGCCAACTGTCTGTCCCGGCGCGTAAAACAGCGAAAGCGCAGAAGAGCAACGCCACCACAACCTTCGGCAACATCAGGACGCGTCCGCTGAACCCCCACGCCTTCGATTTCATCATCAACGAGCCCAAGAAATGCGAAACCAACGTGCCCTTCCTCGTCATCCTCATCACGACCACACACAAAGAGTTCAATGCCCGCCAAGCCATCAGGGAAACGTGGGGCGACGAAAGCACCTTCAGCGACCTTCGCATCATTACGCTCTTTCTTCTGGGACGCAGCACGGACGCAGTGCTCAACCAGATGGTGGAGCAAGAGAGCGAGATCTTTCACGACATCGTGGTCGAGGACTTCATCGACTCGTACCACAATCTCACTCTCAAAACGCTGATGGGAATGCGCTGGGTGGCCACTTTCTGCAACCAAGCCAAGTACGTGATGAAAACGGACAGCGATATCTTCGTGAACATGGACAACTTGGTGTATAAACTCTTGAAGCCGGCCACCAAACCTCGACGGAGGTACTTCACGGGATACGTCATCAACGGCGGACCCATTCGGGACATGCGCAGCAAGTGGTACATGCCCAGAGACCTTTACCCCGAGAGCAAGTACCCACCGTTTTGCTCCGGCACTGGGTACGTGTTCTCGGCGGATGTTGCGGAGCTCATCTACAAGACGTCCTTGCACACCAGACTCTTGCATCTGGAGGACGTTTATGTCGGGGTGTGTTTGAGGAAGCTGGCCATTCACCCGTATCAGAACAGTGGCTTCAATCACTGGAAAATGGCTTACAGTCTTTGCAGGTACCGTCGAGTCATTACCGTACACCAGATCTCCCCTGAGGAGATGCATCGTATCTGGAACGATATGACCAGCAAGAAGCATCTCAAGTGTTAGTGGGAACCGCCTGAGGATGTGTATTTGTGCCCTTTTATAAATCCCCACGATGCACAGATGCAACACAGAGCCTTGGGGCAAACTGTAGTTCTTTCTTAGAAACACTAACATCCTTCTGGGGCTTGTCAACGATTTCGAAACACACCGAGCCCATCGTTTGAGAACCAGTTGGGGATTGTGCAATTTATGTTAATATTATAACTGTGCCAGTGTGTCTAAAACTAGTAAAACTAGTTTCTTTTGGTTCGGATGCACAGTGTAAAGTCCTTGATCATTCAGTTTTCTTTGCACATTATTCTGGTTGTACAAACGAAAGTACCATTGCTTTGTTTACTGTATGTGGAAGCGCCTGCATTGTTTGTTTACACTTTCAGAAACTTCTTTTCTTGAAAAAGATAACAGTGATGTATAGCTCCTTATTTATAAGTATAAAAAATTATTTTCTTACTCCTAGAAGTTGAACATCATTGCTTCAGAACAGCTAATGTTTGTAGTTATACTGTAAATCTGTATATCTAAATTCATTAACGCTTGGTAGCAAGTGTCATTTAGTGAGTATTTACTGTTCATGGTAAACCTGTAGAAATGCTGCTTAAGGAACGCAGTGTAAATGTAGAATATAATGAAGGTGAGAAACATGAAAAAAAAAGAAAAAAAAAACTTGAAAGTGATTTATTTTCCTTCTATGGAATTTGATTTCATTGAGGCCAAAATGTGATTTACATGTGTTTAATTTTTTTCTTTTTAAGTTGTCTGGAGTAATTGAGGGGACACGTGGCATTTAACTGTGAACAAAAATGTTATTCCCCAAGGGTACTATTCTATTATACTGTGTATTTTTACATAAAAATATATAACAGTGTTTTTTTTTTTTGGAAGCGTTGATCTTTTTAGTTTTATGTTTTGCTCATTTATATTCAAGATTCTAAAGGGATAATAAAATAATTTACTCAAGGTCATCTCAAGTCAAAGAGTTAAAGAAATTAATAATCGTATTCAGCCGGCCCACAATAAATGAATGAAAGCAACAACATTTATAATGTTACAAAAGATTTCAAATAAATGCTGTTATTTTGAAATCTCTATTCATCAGAGAATCCTGAAAAATTCATCAATGAAGCAAATTAACATATTAGAATGATTTCTGAAGGATCATGTGACACTGAACAAAATTCAGCTTTGCATCGCAGGAATAAATTTCATTTTAAAAGATATTCACATAGAAAATAGCTATTATAAATTGTAATAATATTTCACAATATTGCTGTTTTTAATTGTATTTTTCATCAAATAAATGCAGCCTTGGTGAACAACAGAGACGTCTTTTCAAAAATGTACCAACCCCAAATTTAATGTACAGTAATGTACTTCAACACAAGTGCATAAATTTAACCCAATTTAACCAAACGTAAAATTAAAAAGCAGCAGCAATATGATAATAGACATTGATGTTCAATAAATGCTAATGTTTTCCTAAAGTAATAAGTTTTACAGAAAATTGGGGTATTATCTGCAGCCATATGGCTGGATAATTTTCCAATGGCTTTGAAACCACATTGGTATGCATTTAGAGGGCTGATTTGTAAAACATCTGCTTGTTTGGGAACTAAGTTTTGTAACTTCCAATGAATCCCATTCCATTAAATTTCTGTCACTTTTGAATCTGACATCCAGCGAAATGTCCGACCCACCTTCTCCATCCTTGGAGGTTTTTGCCAGTCACTTGTCCTGCCAAATGCCCAGAGTAGTGGCACTTGGCAGACTGGTCAGGCAGCTCGAGACGTGCCAAACTCTGTCAGCACCAGTGACACATAAAGACGGTCTTTGCCATTGTTGTTGTGCATTTCACAATGGAGCCAGTGCTTTACACCAACCGATTTTCAATCAGGAATGGGTGTCTATTATGGGACGCCTTTCAGGAGGCTGTTGTCAGGGAGGGATTAAAAGCAATCAGCATCCTGGTGAGTACAGTGTCAGAAAATGGCACTTAACTTGAATAGTGGCACACTTTTGTGTCCCATTACCTTAAAAAGTGCCTTTGGCCAGTCCCAGCTCTGAGGTCTGATCCAACAATTAAAATTCCACAACATCTTGACATATCTGACATTCATTTCATTATATAGCCTATTTTATAAAAATATGCAATTTTTAACATCCAAAAACAGCAAAAAAAATAAATAAAAAATGATGTCCCAGATTTTCATTCAAAATCTTGATCTTCTCTGTCTATAAGATCTTCTGTTACAATAAAAATTAAATAAAAATAAAATCATCTAAACCCACTTCTACAGCATGATGGACAGCAAGTAACTTTTAGAAATTGGGAGAAAATAAAACATTTGGGGAAAAAAAACAGAAAAAAGAAAAGAAAAAAAACTTTAAATATTTTGGTTCTTTCCATTCGTACAAAATAAAAAAATGAAACATGCAAAAACCATAAACCATAACCAATGCTGCAATTTAATGTCTATAAGCACATTGTGTGTGTGTGTGTGTGTGTGTGTGTGTGTGTGTGTGTGTGTGTGTGTGTGTGTGTGTGTGTGTGTGTGTGTGTATCAAGGCTATAAAGGTAAATGTAAGATAAACATATTAGGATGCACATATATTGATGCACTTGCTCTACAATAGCTTAAAAAGTTGATATTTTAGGCTACTGTAGAAAAATGCATTTAAAATCAAGTTAAATATTTCTGAAATGTTTTTTTTAAACAAGTACAAATAATTACCGTAGTACTTTTCATGCATAGTATGCTCCAATAGATAAAAATAATAAAATATTACATTTAAATCAGTTTTGCTTAATTTTATGTCTCCAGCAAAATCATTTCAGATATTTGATAAATCCCCCATCCCACTAGTTCAAGTGCTCACATAAACGCTCTACATCTCACAAAAATCTGATCGTTTTTCTCCCCATTTCATGAGGAGACGATTAGATACTAAAACACTGTAATGAAATCTCTTTCATCAAGGGTTTGCCGGTGGTAAATTATAGCAATTACTGTATAAAAAATACACACAGAGGCAGGCAAAAGATAATATCATAATCACATTATTCAGTTAAGATCCCTTTTCTTCCAAAACACAGCCGAGCTCAGGTTCAATAGTAGCAGTTCAGTTTTATTTGTTGTACCTTCGCAGAAAGTTTATATCTTTGCTGATTACAGAAAGGATGAATAGTAGGGAGGGAACACGCATGGTACATAGAAAACACAATTCAACTTAATAATAATAAAGTATTTAGTATTTATTTACATTTGGGCTGAGAACAGAATAATTTAATTCAAGCTACTATACTCGTTTTGGACACACAGATGGCTTTTCTGTAGACATTTGGTTTCCTTTACGAAATACTTCACATTCGCTGATAGACAGATGCATTCTGGGCTCAAAAACAAACACATTCGAGTGCTGTAAAAATGACGCGTAACCATCGCTCGTCTTGTGAATACGATACATCAGGATTAAGGTGTGTGTTGTGGTAGCGATGAGCTTGTTTGTCAGCTTTAACGGGTTAAACGTGGATAGTTAGGGTGTAAGCGTCGCAGGTGCAGGTACATCGCACCACATGAAATCAAAGTGCATCAGCTGTTAACTTCAACGCGAGCCACCGGCCGCTGAGAATACTATGAGCAAATCTGCAGACAAGCAGCGTTCTTCCCGCTCAGCGGCAGCCGAACGGCTTCAAGCCTGTAACCTACGTTTCTTAGGCACGGATTAAACAAAAACAAGGCACCTCTAGCGTCGAAGCATCAACACTGTCCCGAAAAAAGAAAGCAGTACGTTTGCACATGGCAGCATTCGGTTCTCTGCTCTCGTACTCTTTGAGCTGGAACTAAAACAACAAAATATTCCCTTAATTTACACATCAGAAGGTCTATGTACAATACAGTTTGAATGCGTTAACCTTCAGAATGAAAATGTGCTTTTTACATTCAGAGGGAGACGTCTCCACTTCAGTTTTGTGGTCTATGATCTGCGCTACTCTTGTGTGAAATAAAAGGCATTTTTTAAAATAATAACAACATGGTAAGAGCTAAGAGGTAACACAATAACAATCATAATTATAATAATAATTTAAAAAATAATAAGTTTTGTTTCACTAGCTATTGCCTCCTGAGATAATGAGCTCCTGCTTTGAATTCTGGGACTTCACCTTTTGGTGAAAGGCATACAGCGTCTGGGAACGAGGGGCGAGTGTGTGTTTGAATAAGAGTGCTGTGTTTGATTGAACAGGTGCAAACATTCACGGAAGAGGGCAGGTGATTCGGGAGGAAAAGGAAAACCTGAATGGGAGCAGGAGGTGGGAGTTTTGAATGCGGTAGCAGCGTTCACTCTCTCCGTCCTCCTGCTCTCCCTCTGCTGTGGTAATGAGATGCTATCAGATGACGCTCAACTGGGCGAAGCCAATCAACTTCACCTCATCTGGGATCTCTGTGCTGTCACAACCAGACGCCTGGAGACACAAACACAAAGAAACAGATGCATGTTAATGCAGCTGAAACAAATCACAGCCTGAGTGATTGCTGAAGCATTATTTAAAGGAATGTTCTGGGTTAAACATGTTAAGCTTTTTCAGCACTGGTGGCATACTGTAGGTTACTACAGACAATAATTTGACGCTTAGCAAAAAATAAAGCAAGTAAAAATTACTAAATAATATTAAATAATAATAACTAAATAATATTAGAATATGTGACATAATTTAAATTACAACAGTCAATAATTTGACTTTTTGTAAAATAAACAAGTAAATAAATAAAATATGGCAATAATAAAAATAAAATAAAATAAATAAAATAATAAACATAATGTGGCATAATGGAGATAACAACATGCAACAATTTAACTATAAAATAAAATTAAAATAAAAAGTGGCATAATGAAGATTACCACATGCTATACAGTAACTTGACTTAATAAAAAAATAATAATAATAATATTAAAATTAAATTAAAAACATATATTACAATATAATAAATACATAATCATAGGCATAATATAGATTACCAAAGGCAATAATGAAATAAAATAAAATATCGGTTATCACAAGACACTTAAAACGCACACACACACACAAAATTATACATATTGGAATGAGACTAGCTCTGTTATCAATTTTCAGTAACTGAATAGCAATAGCTCTGGTTTTATATATATATATATATATATATATATATATATATATAATATATATATATATATATATATAATATATATATATATATATATATATATATAAAGACAATTTGTGTGTGCTTTACACTTTGTTGCTTAATAGAGTATAGTTTTGATAGTTTTGTTACTTTACCTGGTAACATTCGCACAATATAATGAAGGATACCATAAAAATAATTCAAATTCATCAGCAACACATAACCAGATGTTTATCCACTTAGAAAACTTTCACCTCACCAAAGCACAATTTAGGCAACTTTACAGCTCATATAATAAATGGGTTTTTACTGAATATTTCAATCAACTGCTTTAACAACAATAACAGCTTTGCATGCGTGACTTTAAACCTTCCAGAATGTGGGTACACATCACCTACATTTCAAGTGCATACTATAAATAAAATAACTAATGAATGAATGAATGTATCGTACGTGGTAATCAACATTATGTCAATAGAGTTCAACTTGCATTGAATCTGGATAACTCTACTTACATTTTTGTGCATACTAAAATAAAAAAAATAATAATCGAATAATTAAAAATAAAAAAAGAATAATGAATTAATTAATGAACAAACCAATTCAAGGTACCTGGTAATCAACATAATGCCACAAATTCTTTCAATAGTGTTTAGCTTGCACTGAACCTGATCATTCCTCTATTCCCTATACTTCACATTTTGACTTCATTTGCAAAAACTAATATCGACGAGACTTCAAAAAGGGAGGTTAAGGGATGAAAGGCAGAAGAAAACATGAAAAAGCAATGAAATGTTGGTCAGTCTTTGACAAGTGTCTAATGACGGAGCGGTGCTGTGCAGAGAGCAGATCATCTTATCGCAGGTAACACCAGCCCGAGTGTCTGGAGGATATCGATCACTTGCCTGTTTTCTCTGGAGGAGACACAGAAAGTATCAGCTGCTCAGGGTCAGGCGACTGATCTTAGACAGAGGTGTGTGTGTGTGTATTTATGTGTTGGTCAGCGTCTACTCTCTCTGAAAAACACTGCCGTGAAATACGAGCTTGAGTTCACGCTCCTGCTAAATAAGACGGACTGTGACCCATAGAAAGGTCTGACCATAAAACTCCTGGCTGGCGTAACTCACATTTCTCCTGGGTGAAGCATTATGAATTACTCACAGAGGAAGGAAGGACTACTTCTATCACTCTGTGTGTGTGTGTGTGTGTGTGTGTGTGTTTGAGCACTTACACGTGCAGAAAACACTCTGATGGACACATATTGTAGACAATGGTGAAATAAAAGTTATATAGACTATAGACAGCTATTTGAGGGTTAATGATAGAAACGTCCAGAAATGTGTCTGTGTGTGTGCACGCTTGTGTGTCTGTCTGTCTATCTATATCTATCTGTCTATCTATCTATAGATATATATACATACATACATACATACATACATACATACAGTAAATGTGTGTGTGTGTGTGTCATCTTCTATTCATATGTTTATATATATACACACACACATACACACACACACACACACACACACACACAAACACTCATATAACAATAGATTTTTAAATAATTTTATTTATGATGAATTTATTTATATACAAACACACACAATAAAAAAAAATAAAAAATATACCTTTTAATTTAACATAAAAAATAACTAATTACATTTAAAATTTTATTAAATAAATTAATTTTAAATTAAATATTTGTATTGTATTAAATTAAATTATATTTAAATTTCTCTCTTTCGTTCTATACACACACACAAAACATGAAAAATATACACCTTTTTAATTAAAAAAATAAAATAATTAAATTCAACATTATAATGTATTTTTTTCAATGAAATTATTTTTATTGTATAAAATTAATTATATTTAAAATTATCTTATCTTTATATATATATATATATATATATATATATATATATATATATATATATATATATATATATATATCTATATATATATATTATATTTTTAATATATATATATATATATATATATATATATATATATATATATATAGTTAAATATTTTATTTAAAACAAAGAAAATTATGAAAAGAAAGTTAAAAATAAATTAAATGTAAAAGTCCATTACATTAAAATGATAGACAGACAGACAGACAGACAGACAGACAGATAGATAGATAGATAGATAGAAACACATACAATTAAACTGAAAAAAAAAACTAATTTAAGACAAAAATATTTAACTAAAATGAATAATATAATAAAAATAAAATATATTCAATTTAAAAATATATTTTATTTTTATTTTAAATATTTTTTCCCTTTTTTAGTGTAGTAACTTCTTATCTAAAAGCAATAAATCATCTGCTGTACTCTGTGCCTAACACTGCACTTCAGCGGGGATTATACTGAAAATGCAGCATTAGCACAGTCTCTTGCACCTAACAGCTGAAGTGAGCTATTAGCATGCTCACGTTATAAGAAAACAATAACTTTGGTGCGACTAAAATCACTCATTTAGATATCACGATAAAAAATTGGTGGCTTATTCACAAACAATATTGTTTTTTTATTTTTATTTTTTTTGGAGAACCAACTTTTATTTGCATGACACAACATCACTTTCACAAGCCCTTGCGATGCACCATTCCCATTGAAATCAATGTATTTCCAGCGTTCAGCATCAGCTCTAATGCAAATAAACTGCTACACTCAAGCCACAGAGCCTGCACGTGTGCACACAGCAACCACAAACATAAGTCTTCTTCACGGTTCAATATTCAAGCAGCCTAATTGTCTGAGTTGCACACAGTGTAGTCAGGAGTGACATTAGTAAATGAGATCGGAGGACCGGGCCGCCTGAGAAATTCCCCACACACGCCGCACTGCCGTCTACGTCCCTGTAACACGTGCACATTTCTCAGAGTTGTTTTCTAATCATGATGTGAAGTTCTCTCCAGGGACGCTCAAGCTGAAATTAAACAATAAAACTCCACACTTCCTAATGTGCTTTTCGAAACATTCCAGGTGCGAGTGAGAAATGCATTCTGGGAGCTCTGTGGAGGGTCGGAGGGTGAAGTTAAGGGTAAGAGCTGGCAGATGCTGTAAAAACAGCTCTCAGTGAAAGGCCAAAGCAGAATGAGCCGACTGCTAATGCACAGATGTTGTTTAACTGCCATTATTATTATTATTTTTTTTTTTAGTTTTAATAGATAATTAAGTAAACTGTTACATGTATCATATACTGTAGATCCATTATATTATATGAACATTTTTTATTATTATTTGAACAGTCATTATCACTGCAACAAAAGAGTTAAGAGAAACTAAAACTAAAAAAAAATATTAACTGAAAAAAAAAAAAAAAAAATGACATTAACATTTATATTCAGCTAATCGGTAACTGGACATTTCTTATTTTCATTTCAAGTACTAAAATAATTACAACTAGTACTAAAACTAATAAATATATATATATTTTAAACAATAGAAAATAAAAATAAAATCAAATTCAAAATATTAACAAAAACTGTAAAAGTTTTCTAATAATCTAAATAATCTATTTAATTATTTCCATAAAAACGTGTATATCATATGACGGCATCTTAGTTTTGTTAAAATAATAATAAAGAAGAACAGTTAAAAAAAAACATTTAAAGAATAAAGTTTAAAAAATACAAGAATTTAGTCTCGAATACAGACTATATCAAGAGTTTTGAAATGGAAAATTTTCTAAAAATATATCTTGTTTCATCTTACAGTATTATTATTCATCATTCTTGAAATTTCACGACTTAATTCTTATAAAAGGCCTATTTTGTGATTGTTCTCATGAATCTTCTGGTGAGAAGATAGTGCAAAACGCTATCCTAACCAATATAACAGCATTCACTAGAAGTGGCGTCTATCAGCACTATCTGTGTCTAATCCTCCACACAGATACTCCTACAGGATCCTGCGGTCTAATGCGTTCACTTCTTCATCTATATGCATTTAACGGGAACATTCCGTGACATTTTAATTTGGGTATTCATGTATCTGCCAGAATATCCCAGTTCTGTCATTTTTTAAAACGCATTAAAAGGCATCATTAAACACTCTCTTATTAATCTCTGAGATTTGAGTGTTCAGTGTTGTGTGTTCAGAGTAATCAATAAGGAATTATGTAATGAAAATTCATTATGCTGTCAAAGACGTGATTTCAGCAAATAATAAATGAATGGCTATGTGGGACCTGGGGGATGCACGCTCTGCATATTCAATGCACAATGAGTAAAATAAACAGCATCATAAAAAAAAGCAAGCTGCTTTTGGTTTCTGAAAAATTTAAGGACTTTCCATGTCTATTCCAGTTTTTCTTAACTGGTTTAAAAGAAAAAAAAAATAGCAATGGCCTCAATTACACTGGACTAGTTTACTACAAACTACAAGTTTATTTTAGTGAACTACAACTAAAACCATTAAAAAACATTTGCACTACTTGAAATAAACATTACTGAAATTATATAAAATATTTAAAAATACTTACTTTATTTTGGCAAGTTGCCAAAGCAAAATTTCTCATTTTCATTTAGTTGGTGTATTAAAACAACTAAAACTGAAATGTTAAAAATATAGAAATATAAAAATAATAATAATATAAAAAAGAAAAGAAAAAAATACAAAAATATACAAAATTAATAAAACTTATGAAATAAGAATAAGTAATATTTCCATGAAAAAACAATAAATGTTAAATTAAATATATAAAAAAACTTCAAACTGTATACAAATTTATTTTTATTTCAGATAGTTGCCAACTTGACTTGATGTACTTGATAAATTAATAAATTATTAAATTAATAAATTAGTTTGAAAACTTGAGCAAAAACTGCATACATGCATATATATATATATATATATATATATATATATATATATATATATATATATATATATATAATATATATATATATATATATATAGATTCTAAAATAATGTAAAATCCAGTTGTTCATAATTGGATTTAAAAAAATTATATAGATTGCACCCACAAAGAGCAATTTCTAGCCAATTAAATACAATCTGCATAACTAGAAAATGTATATGTATATTTTACAATTAATTCCCATTATTTTCCAGGCCATGACATTCCTAGGTTTTCCTGAGTCATGGGAATCCTGCAAGATTCTCTGTGACATTTAGCATCTGAATACTCACCAACTTAAAGGTCAATACTTTATAGGTAACTGGGTCTTCTACAATCTTCTGTAGGTTAGCAGCCACTGGGAAAACACATGTAGAAAGAGATACTGATATAAGGACTGAGCGATATAGCTATACAAACGATATCTGGATATGCAGTATCTCAGCATTCATGCATTTGCTCTGAAATGGCTTGAAGCAGGGGTCTTGAACTCAAATTGCCCTGAGGGCTACTAGCCCAATTGTGTGCAGCCGTGAATTTTAACTACATGCATTAATTGGTGCAGTCATATCATTACTGATGCATGGCCAGATCTTTTCAGAGCAGAGCGACTCATCTGTATACCTAGCATATTGCTCTCAGTGTTTAGTGAACTAATGACCCCTGGAATTGTTTCCTTTTGCAATTTTCTCCTTGCAGATGAAGCCAGTATGAGCTCCATTACAAAACCAGAAGCATCACGAGCTGCGGTAATGGCCAGAAGTCATACAATTTAATATATATTAATATTTGTAATTAACCCTCTGGAGTCTAAGGGTATTTTTGGGGCCTGGAGAAGTTTTGTCATGCCCTGACATTTGTGCTTTTTTCAGTTTCTTATAAATATCTAAATGGCTAAAGTCTAATCTCACTGTAATCAGCACAAACTGGACTATAATAATATGTGAGCAGCATGTATGTACATGATTGTGTTTTTGAGAAACAAAAATGTTATGCGTGGTTTGTGAAAAACTAAAACTGTTAAATCACTTGAATAAGGCAATAAAACACATACAGAAAATTGGGTTCCCAGATATTTTGAGAACTGGAGCTTGTAGCCTAGAATTTTTTTTTTCTAAATGATGTGAAAATCATCTTGTTTACTCACTTACAGAAAACAATATATTGATTTAAATTTTCTAAGACACTTTTTGTTGGTAAAAGTCATATGCGAGTAGGCGTCAACTATCATGAATTCACCACCTGAGAAGACAAAGGCCTGCATAATGAGCTGCATAATGAGCCATTCAGTCAGCTGTGTCACTGAGAGGGATGAGTTACAAGAAAGAATGTGAGGACAAAATAAATCTATATAATTTTATGTTTGTAGTTTATTTAGAATATATTTAATTATCCCACAACATAATTTAATATTCACTTGTGAGTGCAGTTAAACAGTTTATTAGGAACAATCAAAGCTGACTTTCAAACTGAAATTTTTTGCATCATTACCCCAGTCACACAATCCTTCAGAAATCCTTTTAACAATCTTATTTTCTACAAAAAAAACATTTATTGTTATTATTATCATTATTATTATTATTATTATTATTATTATTAATGTTGAAAAGAGCTTTTTTTTTTAAATATTTTTATATTTTAATATTTTAAAATATTTTTTTTTTTAGGTTTTTTAGGGGGGATAAATTGAAAGAACAGCAATGATTGTTACATTTGTTACAGTTACATTTATTGGTACATTTATATTATTTACATCAAGCTTTTGAATGGTATAGTAGTGTATATTGTTATTGAAACTTCATAATATTTCACTTGATTATACATTTAGTCAGGAATTATAGTTTTGGAAAAAGTCTTTGGAAAAAGTCTAACTAGTAAAAATGTTTACACGTTATGTGAAAACTAGTACAAGTATATAAATAAATAAAAAGGAGACTTACTCATGTTTAGGATCTCTCCTGAATAAAGTGCTTCATTCTTTTTTTCTGAGGAAATCCAAATCTCAAATCCTCAACCACATCACATCTTTTTGGGGTGAATTATGTCTTATTCCTCTCATCGCGAAGCAAACAGTAAAATAATAAAAACTTGAAGAACAGTCTCGCTGCGTTGTCTTCTGTTGTGTGGGCGTATTCAAAAGCCGCGCGCTTCAGTGAAACATTTGAATCTCAAAAGCGCGCTCGGCGCGGGGGCGTGGTCGCATTAGAAGATAATGAAGGGAGACGTGAAAAACGGACATCGCGTTGTTTTTTCATATGGATTACTTTATCACATAATATTTGTTTTCAGCAGCAATTGTTTATTTTAAAAGTAGACATGTCAGTCTTTCTATAGATATCCTCTCTCATGTCTCTTCGTTGAGTATTCACTGAGTTACAGTTCATTTTTAATGACGCGTTTGTAACTGAAGATCAGCGCAGACAAAGGCTGCAGACAGCACTCCTTGTTTGTTATCTTTATTCTATAAGTGCAAAAAGTTTTGTTGTTATTATGTCTGTATACAAAAAAAGTAGACCCTTTACAGATTCGATTGATGTATTGCACTTATCTGTACGATCAAAACTGAAAGTGTAATTTAAGTTCTTTTCGGGGTTATCAGGAGAAAATACCCCAAAACGCGTATACGCGTTTATCGACTCCAGAGGGTTAATATGTATATACTATTTTTAATATTAAAATATTAATATTTATTAAAGCATACATTTAAAAATACCTATTACATTATGTCGACCTTCAATGCAACGCAAGTCACCTTAGACAAGAGTCTGCCAAATGCATAAATGTATAAAAATGCACATCAATCAATTCAAATGTATGTTTTTTGTAAATAAATGCTTTGCATTTCAGACATACAGGCAAAATAAAGTTGCTGCACTGAGACTGTAACTGATAATACAGGGTTTCTAGAAATATGGAAATAACTTTTACTGTACCTTCTAAGCACACTGCTAAAAACTGATGCTTTTTCTTAGTATTTTATCTTGTTTTCCAATACAAATGTCTAAAGATCCTTTAATCAAAACATTTTCTGAGAAGCAAAATTACATAAGAGGTCTGGTTTTCTAAGAATTTGATCAAACTGAAGTGAGTTTATGAACAAGAACAAATATGTATGAATCAAGTTAATTCAAAGGAAAAACAAGTTTTCATATTTCATGTTGTAAGCATAAAATATTTCATGTTTTAAGCATTATAACCAATTTTGTTCAGTTTCTCAGAAAACAAGACTTCATATCTTAATTTTGCATGTCAAGTAAGGCATCTTGATTTAACATTTTATGTGCAACATTTCTTGCCATAACTATGAATTTAAGATTTTCTGCTCTGATTCAAGACCTTTTAAGATCTTCATTTGTGGAACAGTGAATTAAGACTTCTTAAGATCTTTTTAAGGCCCAAAGAAACCCTGATGAACGAGGCAGTGCATTGGAGTTTAATGCACATGCAACTTACCCACAACCACATCATGACCATTGACCAGACCAGCAGAGAAGAGCTCCTGAGAAACTCCATCAGCAGTGTCTGAGGAGAAAAAACACAAACACAGCATGATATCACAGCAAGAAACCCGTTAGAACACAAAGTTAAAAGCATGTTCTGCCAAACCCACGCACACAAACATCAACAAACAAGTCGCAATGGCCTGGACTACACTGAACACGTCAGATCTCGAGCATGTAGCAAGCAATGATAGAAAGAAAGACGAGCTTAGTTGTTTATGGTTTACAACTTCTGCCACTTTAAAATATAATCGACTGTTGCACAGTCAAACTTTGAATGAGTCTCTAGATAGATAGATAGAAAGAAAGATAGAAAGATATGAGAACATGAGTACACAAATAGTGAATAAATTGAGATTTTGGGTCGAGCTCATCATGAGTCAGAGCAGGAACTGAAGAAATGCTGCGAGATCTTTCACGCTGAGTGTCTCTTAAGGTTTCTCTATTGCTAATGCTGCCTTCAATTCACTCCGGAAAGATCATTTTTAAAAGACGCAATGAACACCAGCACAATGTCATAATTACCAGTATGAAACTGGATTTTCTATGAGCTCCGGCTTACTGAGCTGGAGGCGTATTGGCACGGCAGAATTAAATTGGTATTAATCATAGTCAGTTTTCCGTGTGCACAGTGACTGCACATTTACTTCATGAGAGAGTCATCTAGTGTATGCTAAAACCTGGTATAAAGACCTGATCACTGACCTGATCAAACTTAAACTGGAGTTTGATATGACATGTAATGAAAATGACATTTTAATTTTTGGAGAATGCAAACAAGTTGACTTGCAGTCAACTGATTTGATAAAACAAAACAAAATTCCTTTTTTCTTAATTAATTTTCAATCTGGTTCTATGGCAAGGATGTGCTTCCCTTTCCTTTGTTCCCTAAAATACTATTTTATTTTAGAAGTATGTGGGACAGGTGTTTTTTTTTTTTTTTTTTTTTTGCCTAATTTGCTCATTTGTACTCATAAATACCAAATAAATTGCAATCATTTTAACTACTTTCCCATAGATTTTAAAAAATGTTGAAAGCTTAAATTTACATTAAAATCAGGGAAATACCCTAAAAACCTCTAAAATAGAATGACTGATTAAAAGAAGCAAATACATGAATAAATAAATAAACGGATAAAAATACATGTACAAATATGTATGACTATACATAAAAAAATTTGTAAACATTATATTTGATTAAATAAATAATATATATACGTATATATAATTAATCTATTTAAACATCTTAAATAAATAAATAATATTTGTAATCATTATTTTTTAAATATATATACTAGAAATACTATTATTCTAGCTGGTTTACAACCGAACATGCTTGGAAAACTACATTTCCCGTCATTCCATGTGGTTGCACAAGAACAATAAATATATTAGTTCATCGTAACATCATTAGAAGAATGGCATCTACGCTAATATTAGTCGGCTCTTCTCTTATTCCGAGTTCACCGTAGCCAGCAGATCCAGTCTGTATCCAGGTCAGATGGTCACTGCAGTCACCCGGATCCAGTACGTGTCCAGCCCAGATGGTGGATAATGATTGCACAGATAATGATTGCACTAAAATAATTTTATCTGCACTGTTTACTTCACTGGTTTGCACTCTATCTACCATGTGCCTTGTGCTGCTTTACTTATCTTTCTTTTTTACATGACCTATTTGTATATTTGTATAGTTGTACTTTATATTTTATTATCTGTATTTAATGTTCTACTGTTACTGTTATCTGTATGCACCAAGGGTCTGAGAGTAACGCAGTTTCAATTCTCTGTATGTATGTACTGTACATGTGGAAGAATTGACAAAGCAGACTTGACTTGACTTGACTTGGATCAGCACCTAGAAAGGACCTCTACAGCCCTGAAAGTCAGCAGAGACCAGGACAACTAGATGAGCCCCAGATACAGATCCCCTGTAAAGACCTCATCTCAGATGACCACAGGAAACAGTTGAGTCCTCTGCACAATCTGACTTTGCTGCAGCCTGGAATTGAACTGCTGGTTTGGTCTGGGCAGAGGAGAACTGGCCCCCCGACTGAACCTGGTTTCTCCCAAGGTTTTTTCTTCATTCTGTCACCGATGGCATTTGGTTCCTTGCCCTCCTCTGTCGCCTCTGGCTTGCTTAGTTGGGGACACTTCATTTATAGCGATATCGTTGACTTGATTGCACAAATACTATTTAAACTGAACTGAGCTGCATGATGACATCACTGAATTCAATGATGAACCGCCTTTAACTGTCATTTTGCATTACTGATACACTGTTTTCCTAATTAATGTTGTTCAGTTGCTTTGACACAATCTGTTTTGTTTAAAGCACTATATAAATAAAGGTGACTTGACTTGACTTGTGCTGTCAAACGATTAATCGCATCCAAAATAAAAGTTTTTCTTTACTTAATATATGTGTGTGTGTTGTGCATATTTATTATGTATATATAAATACACACTCAAACAGGATATATTTTGAAAATATTTAAGTGTTTACATGTATATGTTTAAATTCATATAATTTATATCATATATAAATATATTTAATATATAAACACAACACATTTGTGTGTATTTATAAATATACACACTACACACACATATTATGTAAACAAAAACTTTTATTTTGGATGCGATTAATCATGATTAATTGTTTGACAGCACTAATATATATACAGTACATAAAGCATGCAAATCTAATGCTCATCCTTTACTTTTCATTTTGTTGCATTAGCGCAAAAACGCTTCAAAATTCAGTCAGCAAATGAAAAAGTAATCATGTCCATTTTATTCTGACCAAATTCACATTGTGATCATGTTTCCTGGACTCGTAAATGGGAATTTCTCCTGAGGATTTGAAAGCAGCATAACGCTACGACTGTGGCTGATGAGGTGCACTGACCTTGCCCTGGAGTGAATTCAAACCGTATGTCATTCAACTCCTTCCTTGAGTTCCTGAGGGAAAGATGAAGAGAGAGAGAGAGAGAGGAGATATATGTAGTGAGAAATGGGCATCCACCTGTCCATCTGTCTGTAAGAAAGCCAAGTGAGATCACGGCCCATCTGTGCTGTTTCACTGAGCGTGTTTGGAGAGCCTGAAGTATACACACACACACACACACACACACACACACACACACACACACACACACACACACACACACACACACGATACGAGCCTCATCTGAGTCCTGTCCTTCGAGCTCTCCAGATAATCATTTTGGAAGCAAATTTCTCCCAGCCAGTAAGCAAGCAATCAGTGCCAATATCAGCATGTTTTGTAAACCAGCGAGCTTCTTCTTTAAAGGGATACTCCAACCCAAAATGAAAATTTTGTCATTAATCACTTACCCCCATGTCGTTCCACACCTATAAAAGCTTTAAGATATTTTGGATGAAAACCGGGAGGCTTGTGACTGTCCCATTGACTGCCAAGTAAAATACACCGTCAAGGTCCAGGAAAGTATGAAAAGCATCGTCAGAATAGTCCATCTGCCATCAGTGGTTCAACCGTAATGTTATGAAGTGACGAGAATACTTTTTGTACACGAATAAAACCAAAATAATGACTTTATTCAGCAATTTGTCTCCTCTGTGTCACTCCACATCAGCGTGGCGCCATTTTGGCGAATCTAAGTTGTACCCAGGCAGACAAAAAGTATTCTCATCGCTTCATAACATTACGGTTGAACCACTGATGGCAGATGGACTATTCTGACGATGCTTTTCATACTTTCCTGGACATTGACGGTGTATTTTACTTGGCAGTCAATGGGACAGTCACAAGCCTCCCGGTTTTCATCCAAAATATCTTAATTGTGTTCTGAAGACGAACAAAGCTTTTACGGGTTTGGAATTTAAAACTGCCTATTTAACTTACATTTCAAAATGTAGTTAGCACAAATAAATACTTCTTAACATTTAAAATAAATACATATTTTTTAATTTAAAAAGAAATTGCCATTTTAAATATTCTATTTAATTCACATTTTTAAATGTGGTAAAATACATTTTTATCATGTCATAAAAAAGACATTTAAAATGGTCTATTTAGCTAATGTTTTAAAATACAGCTAAATAAAATATTATATTTTTAATTGACAATTAAAACTGTCTATTTAATTTGTTTTACAATGTAGTTAAATACCACAATTTAATACATTTTGTTTACATTTAAAATAAGTTAAATAAAATAAAATACATTTAAAAATAAAATAACATTATACAAATTGTTAAAAAATGTAGTTAAAACATAAATAAATATATTTTTAAATATAAAAATAAAATAACATTTAAAACGCTCTATATAATTAATGTTTTAAATGTAGTTAAATACATAGTAAATTAATGAATACTTTTTGTCAAGTGCCCTTAAACAGTTTACTCAAAAACAGACTTTAACGTACGACGCAATAAATAGTGTCAAAATGTAAATATATACAAAATGAAAACATGATGATTATTTCCCAAAACGGGCTGAGGGACTTCCTAACTGTGGGGTTTATAATGGCCTTGATGTTTGCTGTTGTTTTCTGGAGCAAATCTTCATCATCCTCAGGCTCTGGCGTTCTCAGTAAACACACCTGGAGCGACTCTACGCTCTGCTTCTTCTCACTGCTGTTTATGATAAAGTGCCCCTGTGTATTTGTTGAGATCTGAGCCAGACCTTCACTTTGTTCTCTCCGACATCAAACAGTCGGTTCTGCTTCAGCAACAAGACCTGACAACCTCATAAAAGTTACATTTGCAGAGGAAAGGCAAAAGACACAAATAATATGCACAGGCTGCAGTCATTTAAGCAGGAGAGAAGACTGAAGTCACCAGAGCTCCCCATGGTTCACCGGGGGACTGTGTCAAACAGACCATGCACAGGAAGTGCACACTGCTGACAGGAAGTAGGTGTACACTCTGGGTGAAAAGTGTCATGTTAAGAACATGTCCCGGTCACATTTCATGCCATTTTAAAGCCAATTTCAGCACCGTTTTTTTGGTTGTTCTAAAAGTATGGAGCTTAATCCCGCTGCCTTCTAAGAAACCTTCTTTTGGGATTCACATTTATCCTTTGCAAAGAAGACAATCCTATAATGGACTGTGAAAAAATCCACCCACAAAGAAATTAGTGTTGGATTTACTTGGAAACAATTTTCCCTCAGAAACTGGACTGGTCACTAGTACATTTCACAATAATTAGAATTAAATGGTAACAAACTGAATTAAAGTTAAAGTTAAAGTAATTAAGTTTTTAAGTATATATATATATATATATATATATATATATATATATATATATATATATATATATATATAAAATGTAACTTTTATGAGGTTCAGCACATAAGTTACATTTATATTGACAGATTTTAATGGTTTGTTCATATAAATATATATCTATTGTATAAATATATCTATCTATCTATCTATTTATATCTATCTATCTATATATATATATACACACACACAGACACAAACACATAAAACTTAATTGTTATAATATTTATTTTTTATTATTATAATTATTATTATTAATTCTTTCTTAGTAAAACAGAGTGATTTGGAAGGTAATTAGACTTTAATCTACAACCAAATAAACAGTTTCAAAATCTATAACTATATACAAAATATAAACAAAAATAACTGTTATTAGTATTATACATATATAATATTTGTCAAACAATGTAACATAATTAAATATTTTGACTATTTTTATTCTATTATAGTACTTGTTAATATTGTTTATTAGGTTTTTTTATATATATCTTCAGTTTTCAGTTGTGTTCAATTCGGTTTTATTTCTGCTACTGTGATTTTCTGTGGCATTTTTATTAGTTTCTGTTTAATATTTATTATTATCATATAATATTTTATATATGCAGTACTATATTTAAATTTGTTTTAGCTAGCAATAACAAAACTGCCCTCAAAGTCTACCCATATATATATATCATCTACTACACTATAATGTGCTGTGACAGTGTGAAACTTGACATAACCAGTTTGATCCTGAGGGTCAACAGAAGACCTGATGTTGCGTTTACTGTACGCATACCAGCGGTTTGATTTTACGAAAGGTCAAGACTAGATAATAGCGAGCGGTGTGTGCGGGTTCTGCTCCAGAGCTCCAGCTGCGCTATTGAGCCCAGTGGACTTATTTAGCAGATTGACACTTGCATTAGCCTCATTTTCTCTAGTACTAGATTATAATGACAGTAATCATCACTGGTGCTGCTCTCCACCCCTCCGTCTCTCTCCCGCTCTCAAGGAGGTCACTTAACTGATCATCAGAGGAATGGGATCTTACTCTAGGCGAATATACCAACACCAAATTTAAGAGGTTTATATAGCCAATCCCACATTATGATGCATGGTGGGTTGTCAATGGCATCGTGGACCTTGAAGACTAAAAAGGATTTTAAAAAGCTAAACCATCATGCTGGCAGTGATAAATCCGTTATGGAGCTAATAAAAAGTAGTCTGTAGGGGTGTGAAGTAATCTTGGCGGGCAGATGGAATTAAACCTGATTTTTCCAGTGATTATAATGTTTTCAGGTTTTTTGTGTATCCTTCTCCTATGCCTTGTTACACTTTTGTCATTTATTTTCAAGACTGATATTATCACATTGACATCTTTCTACTGCTTTCTACCCAATAGCATCGAAAAATAAATAGTATCTGTTTGTGTGTGTGCAGTATATGTACACACACACACACACACACACACACACACACACACACACACACACACACACACACACACAGAGAGAGAGACAAACAGATACACACAATCTGTGTGTATTTTAAGGTTCATAAAACTTAAATCAGTATCATTATCAAATCAAATCAGTACAATTGAGTATATGATGATTAAAGATGTGCTTACATTATTATTATCATTACAAATTATTTATTGATTTAGAACACAATTCAGAACAAAAGACAATGCTCAAAAATCATAAAATAAAATAAAATAAAATAAAATAAAATTACAATGGTTTTACCATTACTTCAAAAATTTTGGAAAGGATAAAAAGTCAGGATATTATTTAACTTCTCCAGTCAGATTCATCCAATCAAAAATTAGAGTTGAAATTAAAATAAAAAATAAGATATATAAAAATAAGATAAAAGTAATAGAAATAGCAAAAAAGTAAATAATCTAATCTAATCTAATCTAATAGTTAACTAATTAACTAAAATTAACTACAAATGAGCAATTCATTCGTTACACTATATATTAATATATAACCTATATTATATATTACCCACCCAATCTAAATATTCCCTCAGAGTTTAATAGTAATGACTTTATGAATTTCTTCACTGATAAAATAGAGAACATCAGAAATACAATAACAAATGTAGATTCTACAGCGTCTAATACTTCAGCTTCATTCATCGCACCTAAAGATAAACTGCAGTGCTTTACAACTATAGGACAGGAAGAGCTAAATAAACTTATCACTGCATCTAAACCAACAACATGCTTGTTAGATCCTGCAGCCACTAAATTACTGAAAGAGTTTTTACCTGTAGCAGAAAAAACACTTCTCAATGTTATTAACTCGTTGTTATCTTTAGGTCATGTCCCAAAACCATTCAAGCTGGCGGTTATTAAGCCTCTTATTAAGAAACCACAACTAGATCCTAGTGAACTGGCAAATTCCAGACCCATTTCAAATCTTCAGTTTATGTCTAGAATTTTAGAAAAAGTTGTGTCTGCTCAATTGTGCTCCTTCCTGCAAAAAAATTATCTCTCTGAAGAATTTCATTTCAAATGAAAATTACAAATGACTTTCTTCTTGCGTCAGACCAAGGCTGCATTTCATTGCTAGTTTTACTTGATCTTGGTGCTGCATTCAACACCATAGATCATGACATACTCATAGATCGATTAAAAAAAAACTATACAAGTATTCAAGGGCAGGCTTTAAGATGGTTTAGATCCTACCTGTCCGATCGCTACCACTTTGTTTATCTAAATGGGGAGTCATCTCAGTTTTCACTAGTAAAGTATGGAGTGCCACAAGGATCTGTCCTAGGTCCCCTGCTATTTTCAATATACATGTTGCCCCTTGGTAATATTATTAGAAAATACGGGATTAGTTTCCACTGTTATGCTGATGATACTCAACTATATATCTCAACAAGACCAGGTGAAACTTCTTAATGATCTAAGCTAACAGAGTGTGTTAAAAATGTAAAAGACTGGATGACCAATAATTTTCTCCTATTAAATTCAGATAAGACAGAGATTTAGTTATTGGGCCAAAAAACAGCACACAGAATCTCTTGGATTACAATTTGCAACTAGAGGGATTTACTGTTACTTCCTCTACAGTCAAAAATCTGTGTTATATTAGACTGTAACTTGTCTTTTGAAAATCATATTTCCCATGTTACAAAAACAGCATTCTACCATCTTAGAAACATTGCCAAGCTACGAAACATGTTACCTGTTTCTGATGCAGAAAAGCTAGTTCATGCATTTATGACCTCTAGACTGGACTATTGTAATGCACTGCTAGGTGGTTGTCCTGCATCCTCAATAAACAAGCTACAGGTAGTACAAAATGCAGTGGCTAGAGTCCTTACCAGGTCAAGAAAATATGATCATATTACCCCAATTTTACAGTCTCTGCACTAGCTCTGTATCAGTTACAAAATATTATAACTTGCCTACAAGGCACTTAATGGTTCAGCTCCTGTGTACCTAACTAGTCTTCTACCACGCTAAAATCTGTCACGCTCCCTAGGATCGCAAAACTCTGGACTTTTGGTAGTTCCTAGGACAGTAAAGTCCACTAAAGGAGGTAGAGCTTTTTCGCATTTGGCTCCCAAACTCTGGAATAGCCTTCCTGATAATGTTCGGGATTCAGACACACTCTCTCTGTTTAAATCTAGATTAAAGACACATCTCTTTGTCCACGCATTTAAATAATGCATCTCAAAATCTTGTACTGCAGTTATATCTGTTCAAATGTACATTATTATTCTTTAGCTGGGGCAAACAAATCGATGGTTGGAACAGCAGTTATGCTTATTATGTCTCTATTTGTGTATCTCTGTTTATGCCACAGTAGGATTTACACAAGCTCCAGACTGGATCCAGAACACTTGAGAAGAGATGATGCCAACCCCTCAGAGGACCTCAGATGATGCTAACCCTGAAACAACATACAGAACTACCACATTTTGCTATAAGTTTGATTGCGACATGTAAAAATTGCTTAATTAATAATGTTAACCGTCTGTTTGATTATGTCTTTAATTGATTTTTCCATACATTTCTGCCATATGTACAGTCAACACTGATAAGCAACTACTAAATATATTGTAAAAACTTAATTTTCCATAAAGCTGCTTTGCAACTATTTGTATTGTGAAAAGCACTATACAAATAAACTTGAATTAAATTGAATTGAATTGATCTCTGTCAGCATTAGTTAAAAAAAATACAACTGTTCATGCAGTACGTTAGTTCCTGTTTGCTCAGGTCCATTAATTAATGTTAACGTACAACTTTTGATTTTAAACATGTATGAGTAAATGTTGAAATTAACATTAAGTGAAGATTAATATGCTTTAGAATTATTTTTCATTGTTTGTTCATGGCAACAAGTTTTAAATATTAAACAGTAATACATATCATTTTTAATAATATAATATAATATAATATAATATAATATAATATAATATAATATAATATAATATAATATAATATAATATAATTCAGTCATCCTGTAAGGCCTGTCGTTGTTATCCAGGCAATCAATCCTGAGAGAGCTGCGAGGCATGGAAAGCCCTCATACTTGACACTTGTCTCCAGCTGGCTCGAGGTGATATTTTCACCCTGTGGCCAGAGGAAATCAGCACCCCGCTGCTGTTTTCTCACTTTTCTGCTCATGGGAGCCTCTGGTTCTCATCTAACTGATCTGATATCCCTCATTTCCCTCAGGAGACGTCAGCTCCACAACCACTTGAGTGCAAAAGGCCTTAACAACCAAACAAACAGGGTGAGCTTCGAGAAAACTGGCAAGAACATTCCTGGGTTTAATTTCAGCCCCAAATTCACAAGGAAAAATAAGGAATTTGGCTTAAACAAATAAATGCATTTATGATAGCATGCATTCTGACATTATTTTCATGACAATTAAGCACATCTTAACACAATTCTCATTACCATCACCAGTGCAAAAAATAAAACAAAACTACAAAATAGTATTTAAACATTAAAGCATAAAAATTCTAATTATATATGAAAATATGTATTATTGAGATTTTGTGTGTGTTTGTCACAAAAAGTAACAATAAAAATAGCTTGGTAATAGTCCAATTGAAACCTTGATATCTAATGCATTATAAAAGTAGTTTAATTATGCCTTATAGTGCATTTGTATTATCTCAAGAGTAATTGTTACCATAGTTATAATATATAATAATACGTATCTTTTCATTGTAACTTATTAGGAAATATGAGGCATTAAAACATGCCACACAACTAACTTCAGTTGTAACAAGGAATCAGAAAAAAATTATAATGCATTTTATCTTTAGTTACAGTTATTTATGAAAATATATAATGCATTAAAATGTACATTTATGAATGTCTTTATAATGCATTATGCATAAAAGATTCTTGATGTATAATGTGTGCTGTCTTTAAGGTGCCAAAAATTCAATTTTCTTAATGCAAAACATAATACTTATTTTTTGTTTGAGAGCCACGATTAACCTATTCCATGAGTGTCTGAGTCTGATGATTGTGAAATCGGCGTGAGTAATATTTGCCTGGACATGACTTAAAGTCTTGCGAGTGCACAACATCTAACAAAAATTATAATTCAAAAACACGCTTAATTTTTCATTTGCAAAACTTTTTAATGAGGAAAAAAATACTGAGTGCACCTTTAAGAACAGTAAGTTTACAATTAACTTAAGAACCATTTACGTTTTTTCCTCTCTGTGCACTTTATTTTCCTCTAAAGAGCTGCTAACTAATGAGAGTAGGACTTTAATTGAGGGAGGTAATTTAATTCAAAGTCCTGCTCTAATGAGGTTTCACTCTGTTCAGTTTTGTCTGGTCTGAAAAATGGGATAGTAGCCTCACAAATCAAAAGGTTTCAAGCTGAGTTTGCTAAAGATGACCCTAAATTACAAAGACAGATCACTTTAAAACAGACACGTCCAAGTGTGCGGGAAAAAACAGAGTGTGCAATATGCAAATCATGGCAGACTGTAAAACATTTCCTAATAAATTGCGCATTAAGTGTGCTTTGGATCAAAACTGATGCATCCCAATCTCTACAGCATCAATCTGCATTTTTGATTCCTGTGGTTTTTAACCTTTTTGCTAAGATAAGCATAATGGAAGGTGCCCTAGTACTTTCTAAGTGATCAGACTCATAATTTTTACCTGCTAGATGATATTAAAAAAACAAAAATCCCAAACTTCTTAACATTTATGTACATAACATAACTTAAATACTCTTGGATTGTATATGCAACTGTTCGTAAGATTGTATATGCAGAAATTTAATTTCTGCACCAGTAGTCACCAAATGAAAATAAAATAAGAATAACTGTATCCAAACAGGTTTCCTGAACACCTTTTAACATTTTCTCATTCTTTATTCAGTCATCTGATCACTTTTTATTATTCTTTCCTTGCCCATACAAATGTATTATATACGTTTATAATGTTACAAATGATTTGTATTTCCATGCTGTGCTTCTGATCTTTATATTAATCAAAGAATCTAGTTAATTACACGAGGTGCCGGTTAATTTATCTAATGAATCACAAATTATCTAATATCAAAAATATCAAAATTAGCTACAAAAATAATTTAAAGTCATTATTGTGTTCAATGAAAAAAGCATCAAACATTCATTACAAAACGTAGCTTTAGAAAGAAACATTTTATTTGATTCAAAATAGAATTTATTACAGATTTATTATAAATAAACTTTTAAGATACAATGGCCAAGATTTTATTTCCTTTTTCAGAAGCTGCATGTATATGTTGCATAGATGCATAGCTGCATAGATATATTTAAAGACAGCTAAGAGGTGGCATGAATGCATTTACACTGAAATTACAATTGCAAAAATAATGCCATGAGATTAAAGGGTTTTAAATGGGTATTCATGTGTTTGGGGATTTTTATTAATATGGAAATATTAAATTCTTATTTTTTAAAATGAAATAATACTCTGAAATGAAACTAAAACTGCCAGTAGGTGGTGATAAATGTCTTGATTAAAGATTGGGTCAATGAGTCATTCACTCACTCGATTCATTCAAATGACTAATTTATTCAGGAATGAAGTAGATGACTTGCTTTATAAATTGGCCATCGAATCACTGGTTCACCCGATTCGCTCAAAGGATTCATTCAGAAATGAATCACCGATGCGTGTTGCTCAGAGACACACAGAAGTTCTGCTGTGGCTTTATAGGTGATATTTACCTTGGCAAAATTGTGTAAAAAAACACACAATATTGTCTCTAAAAATATAACACAATATTATTTATTGAACTTGTATAAAATCAATAGGCCTATTATTTTGGCACTTGGCTATTCGGGACACAAACAACACTCCTGTGATATTGCACTTGTTGCTCGTGTGATATTGCTTAACTATATCATATGACATAAATATAAGGCAAAACTCATACAGGGCATTTAAGAGAATTTTAGGGGCATATAACTGAATTCTATAGGCTACACAGTGAGTTGTTCATCACCAGTCAAAAGTATTACATTATTTTAACACATTATTTGTTTCCAATTCCATAAGTAATTAGCTTAATTAAAATGTTAAATTGACAACTCTAATAAATACATATGCTATATGCTATTTACAATGAAGCCCTGATGCGAGTCATGAAAGCGCTTTAAGAGTGCAGGACCAGACTGCCTGTCGAAAAAACACAATTTAACCCGCTGAATTCACAACTGTGAAACGCAGCTAAATGTAATTCACCCTCCATAAAGAGGCCTGAGCGCAGAGCATCAAATCGAACGCAGCCTCCCGCTTCTGGAGCTTCTTTACACACTAGTGGCGCGTAAAGAGCTTTGAGTAAGACTCCTGCGAAGTCGTGAGGCAGGGACAAATCCGTATCATATTCCGGCATAAAGGCTGTCAGAGATGATCGACCAAACGCCTCATTGTTGGGTAATGGGAGCTGACAGGACTGAGCTAAAACCATTGAGCGTGATCTGAGCCAGAGCGACGGTAGAAATGCCTTCACAGCCAGCAGGTCGGATAACAACACCAGCTGATTAAACACGTGTGAAGACTACACATATGAGCTTCAGCGTTCCTCTGGTGCCATTAGCTCAGATCCACTACAGCTTACAAAGAGAGAGTCAATCACTCACAATTATTCTAACTAGAGAATAAAACCAAAACGTGTCCACTGCGAGTAAGTGGACATTAGCTGCAGTTAAGTCTCAGTAAGTTAAGTCTTACAGAAAAATGCATAAGAGAAATCGATATGGAAGTTGTAGACAATACTAAAATAAACACAAAAATGAAATGTAGTCATCTTTCTACACTATCGGAAGTATGAAGTAATGAATTGATCTTGTTTGAACACATGAAATGGCCATCTTAGCAGACAATATTAAAATATGATTTTCAAATACTGCATCTCAGCATTAGACCCTGCAGTGTAAATGAATTCAAACAGATCTGCTGCTGTCTTTTTAGTTATTAATATTAATTCAACAACAGTACTGACAACAAAAAAGAGACAATCACTCACTTTCTTTGTTCTTCATCGCTGATCACTGACTGTTTACGTAATTGAGAAACACTTGAAGGCTGCTGTACATAACGTTAATTTAATTTGATAATATTTATAATAACATTTAACTTTACATAAAAGAGTATGTTTCTCAACAAAGTTGTTTGTTAGTTGTTTTGTTGTATCAATATACTGTATTACAATTCCTGAAATGGTGACACACCGTATAATACCTTTTAATTTCCAAATCAAATACTCAATTTTAATTAAACCAACAAAAAGAAAACAGAATTACAATTAGAATTTGAAAGCAAAGACGCAGCAATAAAATGAATATGATAAATTCATAAGTATAATTTTAGGTATAGATAGAATGATAGATAGAACGATAGAATGATAGATAGATAGAAGGATAGATAGAAGGGTAGATAGAATGATAGACAGACAGACAGACAGACAGACAGACAGACAGACAGACAGACAGACAGATAGATAGATAGATAGATTGATAGATAGATAGATAGATAGATAGATAGATAGATAGATAGATAGATAGATAGATAGATAGATAGATAGATAGATAGATAGATAGATAGATAGATAGATAGATAGATAGATAGATAGATCTGCAAACCTTAAATAACCTCTAATATTGATGCAGTATCCAATGTTTTTTTTTTTCAAAATCAAGACACTCGGGATGGTTAAATCCGGTCTTGTGTTCTCTCAGAGTAAAACTAAGAGTCTGGACTGAGAGTCAAGCAGCAGGAACAGAGAGTAATGCTGGACTTAAGCATTCATTTACATGTCAAGGTTAGAATAATTACACCTCCCTTGAGCTCTCGCTCCACTTGGCCTGGTTCTAGAGAGCAAGGGCTTTGTGCACTGGATAGGGGGTCTAGAGAACATATGGAAGTGTGTGTGTGTTTTGTGCTCTATAATGAAGTGTTGGGAGGAGCCAGCAGATGCTGTTATCACATCATCCCAGACCCTATTACACACACGGGAGCGAGACCAGCTTCTGTGCCGAGAAACTTTCTCAGACAAACTCTACCGCATTATCTCAAATGAGAATGCGAGAGAAAATGAGTCTTTGGGGCTCGTTTATAACAATAATATATGAACATGAATGCAAAAGCAAATCAAAAACACAATATTGTCCATTCTAATCTCTGTTTTAAAAGGTGTGCTACTGTAATAAAGCAAAAAGCCATAAGAGGCAGTTCACTGCAGTTTACCAAGGTTAAAAAAAATGGAATTTTCCTCGAGGGTTTGTTTATTTAATACTTTATTTTGTGAGTTCGACCCCTCACCATCATGTCATTACAAACATATATGAAATGTGTGTGTGTGTGTGTGTGTGTGTGTGTGTGTGTGTGTGTGTGTGTGTGTGTGTGTGTGTATATATATATATATATATATATATATATATGTATATATAGTGAACTATCTCTTTAACTGTGAAAAAATTGCTGTATGCATCCTTTAAATTACAGTACGTTACTATTTCATGTAAGATTAATTTCATTTCTGTCCACTTTACTCTGAAGAAAAATGGCAACAAATGTAGAAAATAACAAACACACATCAAACTGTAACATACCAAAAACTGACCAAATTTTCTAAGATTTTGCTATACACTATTATTCAAATGGTTAGGATTGGCAAGAAGTCTCTTATTCTCACCAAGGCTGCAATTATTTAATTAAAAATACAGTCAACCAGAAATATTGTGAAATATAACTGTTTTTTATTTGAATATATTTTCAAATGTAATTTATTCCTGTGATGCAAAGCTGAATTTTCAGCATTTTTAATCTGTTTTTTTGTGTCATTTGTTCATTTTTAAGTGTTTCTTGTATGCTGATTTGCTGCTCAGGAAACATTTCTTATTATTATCAATGTTGAAAACATTTTTTTTAGTGTTGAATGATTATTTTTAAGTTTTTTTGATATGTTGATTTAATGCATGTAACAATTTAAAAGTACTTTCTGTCCTTTTTGATCAATTTAAGTATCTTTGCAAAATAAAAGTATTAAAAAAAAACTTTTGTATGTAAACAAGTATATTATTTTAAACATATATCTATATTTTTATTCAACAGATCATTCTCAAAATTAACAAAAGCAAATGTTGTCATTAAACATTCATCACTGATTTCATTAATGAAATTAATGCAGCTCTGTTTATGGTTTCCAAGCAACAGAGCAACTTTAATACAGAGTGTGCATCACAGGTGAAAGCAGCTCATCCAATCAGGATTTAGAGACAGAACAATGTGGGTTTTTTTAATAAGTATTTGCTTGCACAGGTTTCGTCTTTCTCACTGGCGTTTACTCATATGACACTAAAGAGAAATGAAGAGGATCTAAATTCAGAGCAATATCTAGAAATACATGCTCTCTCTAGAGAATTCCTCACTCGCTCTCACCCTTCTCTCCAAGCCACTCCACACATCACTTATTATCTTATCAAACACACACATTTTTCGTTCTGCCAACTGAATCCCAATAAGCCCCAGATTTATAGACTCATGCCTCTGTACACCTCATGATGAGAACCAGAGATTTCACACTGCGTTTCAATTTGAAAAAAAATCTAAATATCAGGAAAATAAGGTAATAACTTTCCTTGCTAAACAAGACACCACTGTGATCGGCCAGCTAGTAATTCAGCACTTTCATACTTCACCATAAAGAAATAGTTCACCCAACAATCAAAATTTGCTGAAAATGTACTGACCCTCAGGCCATCCAAGATGTAGATGAGTTCGTCTAATCATCGCAACAGATTTGGAGAAATGTAGCATTACATCACTTACTCAGCAATGGATCCTCTGCAGTGAATGGGTGCCGTCCAAATGAGAGTCCAAACAGCTGATAAAAACCACACATTAATCCACAAGTATCCCACACCACTCCAGTCCATCAGTCCTCTCACATCAAAATCTGCTGGCATATTTGTTTAGAGCTGTTTTAGACTGTTTTCGATTTTAAACAGTGCGTGATCTGCACATTTTTTGACTTTTTTCCACTTGTGAAAGCAATATTATAGATAGAGAAATAGCATTATAGCCAGAAGTGACTGTTTAAAGTAAAAAAAAAAAAAATTTTTAAATGATGGATTTGTGATGTTTTTATCAGCTGTTTGGACTCTCATTCTGACGGCACCCATTCACTGCAGAGTATCCACTGGTGAGCAAATGATATAATGATAAATTTATACAAATCTGATGAAGAAATAAACTCGTCAAAATATTGGTTGGCCTGAGGGTGAGTGAATCTCTTGCCATTTTTTTTTTTAATTATTTTTATTTTGGGTGAACTATTCCTTTATTCTGCCGATTTAGATGGTATCAAGCGCCAACATTTCCACTGCACTGAATCTGTAGATTTAGTCAAGCGTTACTCAGGTCCAACCTTTTCACACAGCCAAACAAAGACCCAACCGAAATCCATTTCATAATCGAGCCAATTATTCAGATCATCCTGGGTCAAACTCCGCTTTGGACAGGTTCATAAAAGAACGTTTGCATACGGCTTTACCGATCGGCCTCGATAACGGCGCGTTCATTGATTCACTTGCGTGTATTTACGTCAAGAACTATTTGCAGAGTTAATTAAAGCCTTTCGTCTCTGTTTTCCTGCATCTCTTTACATAGGCTTCCTCTCTCTCTCTCTCTCTCTGCGATGAGGGTTCAAACTCAGCTGTCTGTGCAGCTTGATTAGATGTCCGTTTTTGGCACAGAATCAATGTTGACTAGAAGTTTCAATGCAGAAAATTGAAAAAGCCTCTTCACACGCTTCATTTTCTCTGTCATTCCAAACTGAGGCTGTTGAGGATAATTGGTTGAAAGACAGAAAGATTTCAGTGCAATGATCAGTTGTGAACATGCTGGTGAACTGTACAACCTGTAGACCTTTTTTCTGTGCTGATTCTGTGGGAGAAACCCGAGTTCTGCTAGATTTAATAGGTTAATGTGATGAACAGAGTACTGCATTCTTACTGGTAACTAAAAGCATCATTAAAACATATATATATATACACACACACACACACACACACACACACACACACAAAGTAGTGCTCATAAATTTACATACCCTTTGCAGAATGTGCAAAATGTTAATATTTGAAACAAAATGAGGGGACATGAAAATTGCATGTTATTTTTTATTTAGTACTGTCCTGAATAAGCTATTTCACATAACAGATGTTTACATACAGTTTACTCCACAAGACAAAATAATAACTGGATTTATTTTTTTTTTAGTACTGTAATGTTTACATACCCTTGAATCTTAATACCATGTGTCTTTTCCTGGATGATCCACGACTGTTTTTATATTTTGTGATAGTTCTTCATGAGTCCCTTGTTTGTCCTGAGCAGACCCTGCACATTCTTTGGTTTTCCAGCATTTAACACTGAGGACAATTGAGGGACTCGTGCATAACTATTACAAAAAGTGAAAACGCACTGATGCTCACGAAGGCCACACAATGCATAAAGAGTTTTCTTAATTGACATTTGCCATTAAAGTAACGCCAAAAACTGCCTCAAATGAACTAATAAAGTTGTACAAGCTGCAATCCATGTCTTATTGGTTAAAATGAAGGGAGACTATCTTGGTTTTTTTGGATTGCAATCAACAACTGAAGAATAAACTCAAGTCCTGGCCTACGTTTTTCCTTAATCGATAAACAGCTCCACAATGCAAGCTGGCAGAAGTTTCTATTTTCTGCCAATTTTAAATGAGACAACACACTGGTTTTGTCAAGCACTCGCTTCAGCTTTTCTGGCCTTAGACGTGATCTGAGAACAGATTGTGGTCTGTCTTCTGCATGGGCTCAAATGAAAATTCAGGCAGGAGAATGCAAACACGAGGTCAGGGTTAAAGGACCTCTTCCCACGCTAACCCAGGGCGACTGAGAAAATGCATTAACATGATGTACTTCAACATGAGGCGAGAGACGGAGTGAAAGAGATCTTTTAAAAAGAGACACACTCTTCTTCCAGCACCACACACACACACACACTGTACTACCTGGCCACTTTAGACAGCGACATGCCATTCTTTCCAGATGAATGTAGCATGAAGAGGGATGGAAAAAAACAGAAACGGCAATGAGGACGCTCACCTTAACCTCAGGACCATGTTCACCGCTCCCTGAGCGCTCGAGGGTTTCTCCAACGGTTGAACCTGAACACAAACACACAACATGATGGTAAGTTGCTTGCTTTTGCAGAAGTGTTCTAGATGTTGAGGTTAAAAGATCTTTACACAGCACGCGCTGCTGCTTACGGTCTTGAGGAAATCAGGGTTTCACTGGAGACGTGAAGCGAAATTAATCTAGTCAACCCATATTATGACTGAACCAAGGCAGAAAAATACTGAAGCTAACAGTGTCAAACTCTAATTAGCATGTAAGTACATAAACACATTTTTTGGTAAAACAGTCCATTTTAATTAGGAATCCACAAAATATTGATACCGTACCATATGTCATCAGTCAAAATTACAAATCTTTTCATTTATTTTAATATAACAGCTGATAATGGATATTTATATTGGCCAGTACTGGATATTGAATTTCGCATGCCTTTATTTTTAAACTTAGATTACCTTTGAAGCCCTTTAATGCTCACTAAAAATCAGTGGTGTTTTATCGACTATAAAAAAAATAATAATAATAAAAAGTTTTCATTAATTAAAATATACGGAAATATAAATATTAGATGAAAAACTTATAACTTAAAAAAGCTAAATACTTTGGCAAGTTACTGAAATCTAATATAAAGTACTAAAATTACTAAAATTGAAAAAAAAAAATCTAAATAAAGATATTAGATTTAATTTAATGAAGAAATAAATGATGGATAATAGAGCACAATATATATAAATAAAAAAAATAATACAAATAAAATCCCATTACATTTTTTCTAGCCTGACTACGTCGGACTTCGTACTTCGCTCAGTTTCAGTTTGTTTCTGTCTACGAAGCAAAGAGAAGTAGCAGAGTTTGGTATTACCAGGCTACATTTTTTCATTCACTCAGGCTAAATAGTATTTAAATTTTAATTTGTATTTTTTAATATCACCCATATATTGGTTATTAGCCATAACAAAAGTTTAATATTGGTGCATTTTTTTATTTTAATAAACTAAGCTATTTATTTTATTTATTGATGCTTAAATTATGATGGTCTATATACATATATACACAAACACACACACACACACACACACACACACACACACACACACACATATATATAAAATTTCTGTTTCTTTGCTCAACATTTTTATAACAATGCATCAGGGTTATATTAATCAATAACTAAAATTAAACTAGAACTTAAAAGTTGAAGAACTATAATAACTAACTGTAAATTAATAAAAACTAAAACTGAACTAAAAATAAATTAAACCTAAACAGTAATGTTTAAAAAAACAACAAACAATTAGAAAAATGAGAAGGGAAAAAAAAAACACTTTAAAAATTCCTAGAATTTAAACAAAATTAAAACGAAAACTGAAAAACTAAAAGCTGATTTAAAATATTAATAAAAATATAATAGTATAGCAATGCTCCGGTATAATAGTGCCTTCTTCACAAAGGATAAATGCAACTGAAAGAAGCTAGAGTCTTTGGGCCTCATTTATGGAACGAACGTACTACAGAAAATTGGACGTACTGTCATTTCAACGCAAAACTTGGAATTTATCAATATGCACATGGGCGGTGGCTACGATTATATCTCATGTCTGGTCTCAGCTTGTGTATGCAAGTTTTTGAGTTACCTGAACTCGCTCACAGCATAGTAAATATGGTGGAGAAATGTAGAATGACAGCATTTTGTTCATGTTTATTTTCGTGGCTGTCAAACGAAGCTCATTAGTCAATCGTTAACCAGTAAGATTAGAATGTCTTTTTTTTTGTATATATATATATATATATATATATATATATATATATATATATATATATATATATATATATACAGGTCTTTAGATTTATATGCGCAATCAGCAGCGTAAACCACAGACCATAAGGATTCAATCGTTGCATCATGCACCTGCAGCGCTTCTGCAAAAGGAGAAAAACAATCTATAAAAGGAATAAAATAAATAGGATAGCACAAAATAATAGGCTATAAAATACTTAACAGATTAATAAAAGGGGAAAAAGAACATTGTGCAACAAGTATAGGCTACGTTCATTTTTGTGAACCTCTTTATGCATTTTATTTATTTTCTTTATATCTTTATTTGATTTAATCCATCTGATCCCACAGGCACCTCACCTCCACACACACAACATTAGTTCTAGTGTTGCCTGAAATTTCAGGCATTCATCATCCGACTAAAATGCAGTCAACCAAACATAAAATTACACTGTTTATTTTAGGTCCGCTGTAAAATCAGCATGCAGCGCTCAAAAAACATTTTTGTGCATGTGAAGGATTTTACACGGATATTAGAACATGGCTTGTGAGCCCAATGCAGTTATAGTCTTGCTTGACATTTGTATGCTGTTTTTAATGAATGCCATATAGCCTAATTTGTGTTTTATTTTATAGTTTAATATATAATTTTATAACTACTTATTTTTCATTCTTGTTCTGAATACTGTTAAATTTAAAATTGTTGTGGAGTGAGGGGAACTAAATAGCCTGTTTATATTTACCATTATTTAAATATATTACAAAAATTAATGTAGCCTAATTGTTTTAGGCTGGGTTGGCTGGGTTTCGTTTTTCCGTGTCGTAAACTCTAGGGGCGAGGCTTCTAAACCGGGGTGTTTTTAAGGGGCGTGATATTCAAATGACGATTGTTTTCATCTGCCACATTTATCAACGTGTGATCATTTTAATGATGAGTTTGGTGGCATACGAATGTTTCATGAATCACACGTGAACTCTGTCATAAGTTGATTTGTGCACATGGATCTGCGCTCATTTCTACGTTAGATTGATAAATGAGGCCCTTTGTGTCCGAAATGCAGCTCTGATGCATTAAAATGCTTCCTATGCAGGCAGCTCACTAGGTTTTGGATCAGAGACTCTTTTCCAGATGCTGCAGCAGGCATCCACTCTCACTCTTTATTTGAAATATTAAGTTGAATAGGCTCCCTCAAGGCCATTCGGCCCCCAGGGTCGTGTCCAGACCGCCCAGAGACCAGCTGCCTCACAGCACAGAGCATCAGGGCCACTGAATCAAGACAAATCACAGCAACACTGTCAGCGCCGGCCGGGCCTCACCTGGGGATGCTGAATGGACAGGTTCTCTAGCGGGAGACTGTTAGCGTTCACTTCACCCTGCAGAGAAAAAAATGGAGTGCTTAAGAGCAAAGGAAGGTACAGAAAGACATGTCTCCACCCCTGACTGTTTCTTTTCATTCCCTCCAAGGACACTTCTGCAGCGGCTGGGGAAATGGGTTTTCTATAAGCTCAAAGGCTGAGCTAAAAGTCATTTGGTAATCCAATGGGAGAAAACATGAGTGGAACATGGCTATGTGCACACAAACAGTAGGAAATAAGATCTGTGTTTGTGCTGCTTAATTGCTATTTGTCCAATGCGGTCGAATAGGCCATGCTTGTTAATTATTTAATACGCAGTTTATTAGGCAAACAGCGCAATCCCTCGATACTCTAAATTAAATGATCAAACGATACTTCAGTCGTTAATTAAATCTATTCACAGCCAAACACAGTCAGTCAAGCCCCCTGTGTCTGAGATCATATTTACAGCATTTACAGTTTACTAGGATTTCAGCTGTAGCACAAATCGAAAGACAACATGAAATAGGAATTATGACCTATTTTCCTTCTGTAATATCATATACACTTCTGCTTTTTAAAAAGATTTTCAATGTTTTTGAAAGAAGTCTCATCAAGGCTGCATTTATTTGATCGAAAATAAAGTATAAAGCATAATATTGTGAAAGAACAGTATTAATTTGAAACATAAATTTTTTTGTAGTATTACAAATGCCCTTAATGTCACTTTTGATCAATGTAATGCATCTTTGCTGAATAAAAATATATATTTTTTAAATCATACTGACACATTGCTATGCAATTGCTAGGTGGTTTTTTTGGTTACCTGGGCATTGGCTGCTAGGATGTTTTGGGCGTTGCCGTGTGTTTTACTTGAATGTTTTGGGTGGTTACCAGGGCATTGCTATGCATTTTACTAGAGTGTTTTGGTGGTTACCAGGGCATTGCCATGTGTTTTACTAGAATGTTTTGGTTGGTGGCCAGGGCATTGCTACGCATTTAACTAGGGTCTTTTGGTGGTTACCAGGGCATTAGTCTCAGCCTCAGAAGTGACGGCCATGGACTGTTGGCTAAACGTCTGATGCATATGGGACACAAAAGTGGAAACACTTCAGGAGTGTCAAAGTCGTCATCGGATTGGTTGAATTCTACAGGAGTTCCGTGAGACGCGTGTGTCGGCGTTCTTTAACGTTCCGTCTGGAAACAGAGATACTGTGGCGCCAAACCTCCTCACGACAGAAGAAAGCCGGTGTGTTTACAACTGTGACGACGAGCGCTTATCTGGATCAGCTAAATGCTGTTTTTTTTTTAAAAGTATGTGAATTATTTAAAGTTCGCTGCATAGAATCTTTTAAATATGCCAGAGAGTTTTACACACCGGTCTGTTATTGTGGCGACATTTCCACGCCTCGAAACGTGCCGCTGAACGAAATTAACTGTGATTGGTTGTTTGACACGTCGGTTAAACGCCCTCATGGGCAGGCCTTGGCCAATGAAAGCTGCCGTGAATTCCAGACCTTCCGGGCATTGATATGCATTTTACTACAGTGTTTTGGTGGTTACCAGGGTGTTGCTATGTATTTTAATAAATGTTTTGGGTGGTTACGAGGTTGTTACTATGCAGTTGCTAAGGTGTTTTGGATGGTAACCAGGGCATTGCTATGCATTTTACTAGAGTGTTTTGGGTGGTTACCAAGGTGGTGCCATGTGTTTTACTTGAATGTTTTGGGTGGTTACCAGGGTGTTGCCATGTGTTTTACTTGAATGTTTTGGTGGTTACCAGGGCATTGCTATGCATTTTATTAGGGTGTTTTGGGTGGTTACCAGGGTGTTGCCATGTGTTTTACTTGAATGTTTTGGGTGGTTACCAGGGTGTTGCTATGCATTTTATTAGGGTGTTTTGGGTGGTTACCAGGGTGTTGCCATGTGTTTTACTTGAATGTTTTGGGTGGTTACCAGGGCATTGGTATACATTTAATTAAGGTGTATTGGTGGTTACCAGGGCATTGCTGTGTGTTTTATTAGAATGTTTTGGATGGTTACCAGGGTGTTGCCATGTGTTTTACTTGAATGTTTTGGTGGTTACCAGGGCATTGCTATGCATTTTATTAGGGTGTTTTGGTGGTTAGCAGGGCATTGCCATGTGTTTTACTAGAATGTTTTGGGTGGTTACCAGGTCATTGCCATGTGCTTTACTAGAATATTTTGGGTGGTTACCAGGGCGTTGCTATGTGTTTTAGTAGGGTGTTTTGGTGGTTACCAGGGCATTGCCGTGTGTTTTACTAGAATGTTTTGGGTGGTTACCAGGGCGTTGCTATGTGTTTTAGTAGGATATGCTGGGTGGTTACCAGCGTGTTGCCATGTGTTTTACTAGAGTGTTTTGAGTGGTTACCGGGACGTTGCTATGCATTTGCTAGAATGTTTTGGGTGGTTACGAGATTGTTACTATGTGTTTGCTAAGGTTTTTTGATGGTCACCAGGGCGTTGCTATGCGTTTAACTAGAGTATTTGGGGTGGTTACCAGGACATTGCTACGCATTTGCAAGGGTGTTTTGAATGGTTACAAGATCGCTGCTATGTATATTTCTAGGTTGTTTTGGGTGGTTACTAGTTGGTCGTTGTCGAGCCTGGACCAAAGAGTCCATACAAGTTTTTATGATATACATGTCTATAAATATTGTCCAGGTCCTTCCTTCAAAATACATCTTTTATTCTCGCTTTTATTATTCTAATAAAAATAATAGTGTAAATTATATATCAGAAAGATTTTATAAAGGCTGCAACCACCAAAACAATAACTAAATATCTATTTGTCTCCTGGTCAACATTAAGCAACAGCCTGTACTGCCGAAAAGTTTTGATGAAAGACAAACATTACTGTACTTGCACAGATGAATCATTCACATTAAGCCGTTAACGTGCATTACGTAAAGTAAAGAGGGTCAGTTTTGATTTCATGTTGACAGACTCAAAGCAGCCATGCATGACCCCACACAGCTAATAAAAAACACAAAGTTCTGAAAGGTAAAAGACAGAATGACTGTAACTTACGTGCTGGTTTTCGTCTTTGACCCTGCGTGACTGCAAAAGGAATAAAGAGACAGGATTCAATTATGTTCTCGCTCTCACACAAAGTACTACAGACAGATGCAGCTATTTGTGTGGGAGTGCAATCAGCACTTGCTCATTTGCATTCCATAATAAACAATAAACCAAAGAACAACATCTCCAGCTTCATTAGCAGCCGCTGATTTGCGGACGCTTCGCTTCGGGGGCTCTGATTGTTCCTTCCTGTCAGAGACGTTTTAGCATTATATATTCCACATTTCTGAGAGAAAAAAGCCCCTCGGCTTTGATTCAAATGGTGTGCGTCACCTGTATGATACAGGCAGGGCATTTATGATAAAATATTAAGAGAGCTTGAGGTGCGCTGCTCGGCTTTACATCAGAGAAAGTGCAGTTGTTCAAATCTCATATGTAGGTTAAATGCAGATACATACTGAAGGCTTAATTTTTACAGCAAGGTCCAAAAGTCTGAGACCACTAGTGAAAATGTGTACATTTTGCAGTTTTTCAACTGAATGCATTACATCTTCTGAAAACAAATTATAAATCTGTGCGAGAAACAGACCATAATTTAATATTGTCAATTATCTACTGTTAAACACTGCTACTGGATCATTCGGCGAGTCTGATTCATGACTTATTTAAATCATTCTGATAAACTGATTCACTCAAAAGAATTATTTGTTAATGAATCAGTTTAAAGTCTGTTTGTTTATTACACATATATAATATAAACATATAACTGTATATATAGTTCATTCTGTTTATCACACTAAAATATTGCATGATTTCAGAAGGTGTGTAATATAAAGTAAATAATATAAAAATATTTATAAATAAATGTATAGTTTTTAATGAATAAACATTTTAATCAATCAGTTAAAAAACTGCATATAACTTCAGACGGTCTGGAATATAAAGTAAATAATATATAAATGAATACATTTTTATAATACTTTTTTAGAAATAAACTATTTAATTAATTAGTTTAAGTTCAGTCTGTTCATCACAAAAATACTGTATATGACTTCAGAAGGTGTGGAATATAAAGTAAATAATATATAATTATTTCTGAATAAATACATTTCTCTCCCTCTTTCTCTGCACACACACACACACACACACACATATATATACACACACATAATATTGTATGACTTCAGAAGGTGTAGAACATAATGTTAATAATATCTAAATATTTGAGAAAAATAGTTTTACATATATTGTTTTATAAATAATCATTGTAATGAGTCAATGTTTAATTTCAGTCTGTTCTTCACACAAAAATATTGTATGACTTCAGAAGGTGTGGAATATAAAGTTTATAATAAACAACAATTTATAATTAAACATATAATACATATTATACATTTATGTGACCATGGACCACAAAACCAGTCATAAGGGTCAAATGCTCGAAGTTGAAATGAATAAATAATCTTTCCATTGATGTATGGTTTGTTAGGATCGGACAATATTTGTCCGAGATACAACTATTTGAAAATCTGGAATCTGCATAAAGACAGTCACCTTCTTTGTTTCTGAATGAATCAGCTGTTTGAACAAATCAAGTGAGCCAATGATTCAGTGACTCGTTCATAAAAAAGGCACTTGCTTGCAAAAAAATCTAAATACTGAGAAAATTGCCTTTAAATTGTCCAAATGAAGCTCTAAGCAATGCATATTACTAATCAAAAATTAGGTTTTGATATATTTACGGTAGGAAAATATCTCAAAATATCTTCATGGAACATGGAACAAAAATATCTTCATGGAACATGATCTTTACTTAATATCCTAATGATTTTTGGCATAAAAGAAAAATCAATAATTTTGACCCATACAATGTATTTTTGGCTATTGCTACAAATATACCCCAGCGACTTAAGGCTGCTTTTGTGCTCCAGGGTCACATATTTATAAATAAACAATTTTTGAATGAACTATCCCTTTAAGAATGATGATTCACATCCAGGCCACACTTACCCTTCCGTGATTGACAGCAGCCTTCCCCTCCTCACTTATCACATCCATTTCGTCATCACTCCACTCCCAGTCTCCATCCTCGGTCTTGTGCAGATGACCACTCGACCCTGGAACCCTTCTGACCTGCGGAAGTGAACGGGACACCACGTCAAACTCACAATAGTGTGCACACAGCAGTGACTCCACACTTTCCCAGCAGACTTTGTGCTGATTTGTTTTCTCCATAAGCGTTTCAAACTATTTTTAGAGTTTTGGAACCAAACTAATTACAAATTACCTTTATATCAGCTGAAATCATGCAGACTTGTTTCTACAGAAGCACATCACTGTTTACCATCTTCAGAGCTCATGCCAGGTACAACTTGCTATGTTTACAAATGATTGTTAAAAATCAATTTCTCTATGGAGGAAATGAATGGCATTTGTACTTTCGGAAGCCTACTGTTGTGCTCTACAGCGTCCCGATTCGGAGTGTGTCCGATATAGTCTGTGCTGAACTTACAGGGCTTATTTCTCTGGGTCAGTGAAGTGAGATTTAATTCATCTCCCGGCCCTAACTTCAACAAAAAGGCCAGCTTTTTTTGGAGGCCTGCTCAGTGTCTGTAACCAGTGTTCAAGTATTCCACTATCTGCTCTTTTCAGCAGGGCACATCTTTCAAAGCATGCTAAAGTTTAATCTGGCCAACAAGATCTCAATGTGCACTGAAGTACGGCAAATCAGGGGATCTGCTCAACTCCTGAAACCATGCAATTCTGCTCAACAACATCCTTAAATTCCTGTCATTTAGACAAGCTTTTTCTCAGTCTGGCAAACTCTAATCTGATCGGCTGGCTTTACACAATTTTCAAGAATAAGGGCACACTGGTTTTACTATCCGTCCAAAAGGAAATCAATTTATGTCTACAATGTACCAGGTTGACCAGATCAGCACTGATCACTTGCTAAAGTTTGCAAAGTTAGTGACATCAAAACTTTGAAAGATGCTTGTTAGTAGCATGTGAATTAGAGAACAATTAGATAGAATTAGACAGTGCAGAACTTGTGTCTGAGAAATAAACGGTATTTATTACTTTTAGTAATCTGTTCACAAGTATTTTTATGCTAGTTTGTGTTTTTTGCTTTTTTTTGTTTATTGTGTCTGAATGGTATATCCTTAAAAATAAATTCTTTAAAAAAATATATATTTTAAATAATGTTTGTTATGACAATTTTATGACAAAAACCTAAAATAATAAAACAATTTATGACAATGTTCAAAGTAATGCATTTTTTTTTTAAGAAAAAGGAATTATTATTATATAATTTTAAGAATAAAAATCTACATTTGTATACATATATTAGACAGAGCAATTTATGTCAGTGAAATAATTGGTATTTATTACTTTTGGTATTCTGGTACACAAACATTTTCACTCTAATTTGTGTTTTTTGTTTATTTTTTTTTTTTTAATTGTGTCTGAATACTATATCCTTAAAAATAAATTTATATTGAAAATAATGTTTCTTATGACAATTTTCAAAGTAATGTAAATTTGATAGATTTGATACATTACTTATATTTTCAAAAATATGTATACTGTATTTAATATTTATTAGGTATTATTAATATTTACAATATATACATTTTAATGGATAAATAACTAAAAATACTAATATAATAATAATGTTTATCACAAAGTTCAAAGTAATCACAAATTGATAAATTTGTATTTTTATTAAAAAATAATGATTACAAATATACCTAATTTAATAATAAAAATTGACATAACTTAAAAAATAAAACTAAAATATACTAAAAATAATAATGTAATTTTCTAAGTAATAGTAGACCCATCAACAAAAATAAAATAAAATAAAATAAAATAAAATAAAATAAAATAAAATAAAATAAAATAAATGTATGTCAGATAGTCTCTTCTAGTCTATGTGTGAGGTTCAAAAGTCTGGTACTACACAAGACTAAGAGTTATAGCCAGTTCCATCCATTTAATCCCACAACCGGCGATAACTCTATCAGAAAGGCACAGAAGACCTTAAATCCTCTGGATGTCTGTGAAATACGAGGCACTAGACTGTGCAGATCAGACAGCGTCCAATCAATGACACTTTCTGAAGTTTGCTCTCTTCTGAGAGGCTATTGACAAAATCATATTAGCCTGATCGAGAAACCCAGTCGATCCGCAACATATCCATCCTGCCGCCCATCCTGACACACAGACACACTGTCTTCCAGGAGATTTACTCAGCTTCCAGTTCAAGACGAGAGGTGAAACATGGCACACACACACACACACACACGTCTAAAGGCGAGAAGCTCTAAGTAAGCGTTCTGCGAGGAAGATAACATGTACCCGTTTCCCAGCATCCTCTGTGTGCTGCTTCATCTGCTCAAGATCCTTCAAAATAACACACAGACAAACAAAGCAACAAATAAACATCAGCGCATGATGACAAACTGCACCTGCGGGCTGTGTGCTTATGAATAACACGAGTGGGTCAGCGGCACAGAGCTCTCAAACACACACTCTCTGTCATTTACGGACATTATGTGAGCTCAAACAGCCAACAGTAAATTGCTCTCTTAGAAAATTGAATGCCTAATCGAGTGTTGTGATGCAGACATTCAATTACAAAAACAAATCATTACAATGCTGAAAGAGAAAGACAAAAGAACATCTTTAGAAACAGTATTTAAAGGAATAACTACATGTATTCAGAAAATGTATTTCTGCTTTTATCATTTATAATTGTAGTTTTTTAGGGCCATTGGCACAAATTCTTTTGCTCAGGCATATTCAAAAATTAAACTAAATAAAATTAAACTGAATCACTTCAATGATGTTCACAATACATAAATCCTTAACATATACAGAGCCTTTCAAAAGTTTGGGATCAGTATGATTTTTCTTATGTTCACCGAGGCTGCATTTATTTGATCAAAAATATAGAAAAAAATGCAATTTTGTGAAATATTATTGCTATTTACAATAACTGTATATACAATATACACTGCTATTCAAAGGTTTGGGGTCAGTAATTATTATTGTTTTTTTTTTTTAAATTAATACTTTTATTCAGCAAGGATGTGTTAAATGGATTAAAAGTGTTAGTAAAGACTTATATTGTTAGAAAAGATTTCTATTTTGAATAAATGGCGTTCTTTTTAGCTTTTTATTGAGAGAATAAAAGGAAAAAAGCATCACGGGTTCCAAAAAAAATATGAAGCAGCACAACAGTTTCAACACCGATGATATATCAGTATATTAATATGATTTCTGAAGAATCATGTGACACTGAAGACTGGAGTAATGATGCTGAAAATTCAGCGCTGCATCACAAAAATAAATTATATTTTAAAGTATATTAAAATAGGAAATCCACATTAGAAATTGCAATAATATTACTGTTTTTTTTCCCATTTTTTTTGTATTTTATCATCATATTCTGCTTTTTATTATCAAATAAATACAGCCTTGATGACCATAAGAGACTCCATTAAAAAACATAAATCACCAAAGAACGTCTTTAGAAATAATTTTAAGGAGGCCTATCCAAATTTATCCATACTGCACTCTGTTTATTTCATTTCATCTCTATTTCTGCTCTAATGTATACATACTCCATATGCTTTGGCAGTACAGTAAATGTTTAGTCCTGTCACTAAAGCTTTGTTCACTGAAATGAGAAGAGAGAAATAAAGACAGTTTTAGAGCTAGACATTCTGATTTACATCTTTAATTCAGTACCAGGTATAACTCAATTACAAGAGATTATTAAAAATTCAGCTGAAAATAATTCAAAATAATGTGCTCCAGCACGAGAGTCCACAGCAGAGACGCTGTGAGAAACAAAGCAGCAAGCTGCTCTGCCCCCTACTGGACACAAACAGTCCACTTCACCACACACACACACACGAACTGCACAGATGAGAAACATCGAATATTATTACAGGTATAAGTGAAGACATATATTTGTTGTGTGTTTCATTTTTTTTTTGGTGGAATTGACACACTCTTGACTCATAAATTGAATTTTTACTATGATGTACAACTGAAATTAAAATATAATAATTATTTTGATATATGGTATTCATGATATATATTTGTGGGCCGGAAAGTTAAATATGTATTTAGGTTGCCTCTCTGGAGACTGAAATAAAGAAAAATAAGCTTTATTAAAAGGCTAAAATTTTTCGGGGGGAAAAAATTAATCAATCTTTTTTACTATTTACAATTTAAAATATATATTTTTTTATTATTTCATAATGTTTTTATCAGTATATATTATTAATAAAATATTATATTTAAAATAATAATTATATATTAACATTTTATTAATCCTTTGTTTTATTATTAACAAAATTATTCAAAGCGTGGTCTAATCGACATTTTGTTGTCATGCAGCAAGTAAATTATATCTCAGAGTCAAGGTCATTCAATTTTTTTCAGGTCAAACTGAATAAAATAATATGCTTAAAAATTATTATATTTATAAAAAAAAAAATTATTAAATAACGCTGTGTTTGAAAACTCAAAGGCCAAATAAAGCACACATTAAAATCATGATTTTCACAGTGCTGCTTAATTCTGTTTCGCTCCAGTGGACGTCACTGATGAAACGCTTTGAAATTCCAAGGTCAAATACTGATTCTCTCCACAGCGAGCCGAACAGAACCGCAGCTACTAATATTCAAGTCCTATGAAAGGTCTCACGGTGAGGAGAAAGAAAGACACAGAGCAAGAAAGAGAATGACAAAGATGGAGCGAGGCAGTCAACCACAGAGAGAGAACGAGAGAGAGAAAAAGAGAAAGAGATAAAGGAATAGAGACAGAGGCAGAGGAAGTGAGGTAAGGAAGAGAAATGGTGTTTGTCAGGAGTTGTTAAGGTCAGAGAGTCCTTACATGACAGCATCTCTCTCTCTCTCTCTGTCTCTCTCTCCGCGGGCTAAGGCTATGCTGACTGGATACATAATGTGGGAGTGAGGCTGGGTCACAATCGCACACAAACACATCAGCAATGAGGACAGACACGAGGTGACAGAAAGGACACACACGTACTGACACATCCTTCATCATAATATTCATGAGGGTCGTGATTCAATTTCATAATTCACATTTTTAGTACACTACACTCCAGATTCACACCGTAGCCGTGTCTGAAACCTGGAAAACGCTGCCTCCGCAAGCAATACACAGACTATTCCTCAAAGACTCCTGAGAGAAAATCAGGGTTTCCACAAAAATATGAAGCAGTACAACTATTTTTTTAATATTGATAATAATAAGAAATCAGATATTTGAATGATTTCTGACGGGTCATGTGACACTGAAGACTGGAGTAATGAATAAATTCAGCGCTGCATCATAGGAATAAATTACATTTTTAAAAATATTCAAATAGAAAACAGTTATTTGAGATCGTAATTACAGATAGACAGATAGATAGATAATATAAACATATGCATGAAATAAAAATATATAAACATTAACAAAAGCATAATATTTTACTATTCACAATTTTTAGTAAAGCAATTTTTGTTTTAAAATATGATTCATTTTTTGAAAAAACCTTTAGCTGTCAGATCAAAGCCAAAGCATGGTCTAATTGAAATGTCATGTGACAAATAACAGGAAAGGATATCACAGAGTCAAAGGCAGTATGTTTTTTCAGGTCAAATGGAATAATAATAAAACATTTTTATTTTATTTTTTTTTAAGGCTAAATAAAGAACACATTAAAATCATCATATTGTTCAACATTTTAATTAATTCACAAACATTGATATGAAAAAAAAATCTGGAATTAAAGCTGCAAACGGCGATGAAAGGGCCCTATTTTAGCGTGTTGCTAATAGTGCATCACAGTGTTAAACATGTCACTTCCTGTTGACAGTAGATGGCGCTATGACTATAACTATTATTGGCATGTAGAAGTGTTCAGAACAGGACTCTTATCAAACGTGTGAAGTTTGGAGTAGATCAGACACTGCATGCCTAAGTTACAGTAACTTCCTGTTTCATTGCATTAATAGCATGCTTTAGCACTTAGCTAAGTTTTGCTTACATGTTTTAGCAGGTTTCTAGCATGTTGCTAACCTATTTAACACTTGCCGACACTTTTTAATATGTTGCTAGGAGTCCGTAACAGTGTTAACCATGTCACTTCCTATTGCAAGCAGGTGGCGCTGTGACTATAACTGAATATGGGCATGTAAATGTGTTCAGGACAGAACACTTATTCAACGTGTGAAGTTTGGGGGAGATCGGACATTGCTTGCCTGAGTTACTGCAACTTCCTGTTTCATGGCGAAACATCAAACTTTGTCAGGCCACCAGGGACACACCCCTTGACCTAAACGCAAGATCTTCACAATTTAACGTCACAAAGGCATTATGATGACCCTCACCAAATTTCAAGAGGATCCGATCAAAACTGTAGGAGAAGTTCGTTAAAGTACGAGGCCTGAAAATGGCAAAAACTGCACAAAAATCGTACAGGAAATTCAAAATAACGGACATCCTGTTGGGTTTCGGATTTTTTTGTAGGTATTGGTGTTACATCTGTGTACCACGTTTCGTATATGTACGTGAACTGTAGCTTGAGGGCCACTTCGTTGAAATATTTATATTATACGTGACGCTATCACGCCATTTTGCCACGCCCACTTCCGAAAACCATATCAGATGTAAATTTTCACCAGTTCTTATGATGATGTGCAAAGTTTAATGTCACAACATCGTTGCTCGGGCCCCAACAAGAAAGCTGCCAGTTGGGTTTAGATAAATAATTCATTTAAAATAAACTCTCCGTTAAAAGGTCTTAACAGCTTTTTGCAATTTTGCTTGCGATGCAATGCTTTGACTGCCGATGGGAGGACAGACAGTGATCGAATACCTGAAAGAGTTGGATACGGTCATTGAGTAGAAACCAAAGCGACGGAGCCGCTGACCTGCAGCGCTTTAATCACTGTTAGTGTGAACGTCCCTTACAGCGCTTTGTTAACGAGCTTCACTACTGTACCATCCCACTAACAACTCCAATATCCCCACCCAGGTGCTACAAATAACTTTTCAGATCTCTAATTAAACCTACATTTCCCAGAGGTTCCCTTCCCTGAATACAATGCCTCGGATGACTGCAACTGTTGTCAAATCTAACAAGTACACATGGGCTCCGTTCCACCCAGACAACAGCCACTACGTCTGTTTCTCCCTCCCTCCCATTAATACTGTAATTCATTGAGAAGAGTCTATTACTGAAAGCACGACTAGTTTTCTCTGAGCACTTCAGACAACTAAAAAACCATCACACATCAACAAAATCAATTCTAAATGGATCTGCTTTAGTGATTATTCTTTACAAGTCAGTCTCTAAATACGCCTGTGTGGCTGCGCAGTAATCTGCCGGGCGGCTTTTAAGTGCACTCATTCGGTCACCTACTGTGGAATAAATCCCTTTATCAGTAAAAAACACCTTTTTTGATGCAAGTCGTTCGACCTTAAAAACACTATTATGAATGAACCACAAGGAGGTCTGCATGCATTTAGGAGCTTCTCTCAATTCTCTTGTTTGTGTAGCTAGAGAATATAGCAAAAAATGCTATATTTAATACATGCAGTATTATATAAATAAAAGAGTTATTTCAGTTATTTATATAATAATAATAATAATTGTTATTTAAAAAAAACTTGCAATAAAATACACATAAATAGAAATAAAATAAAATGTAAACAAATAAAAACCTTTAACTTATTTTATGTATCTTTTTTCTTTTTGTTTATCTTGATTCTGAAATGGTACTAAAATAACTTAAACTCAAATAAAAAAAATAGACATTAAAAGAAAACTAATAAAAACAAAAACTCAATTACTAATACAAATTACTGGAATTAATTTCTGTAATACTATAATTACTGTAATTAAAATGAAATCAGAAAATATAAAAATAACTATTTATAGTGTAGACCCAAAACTACACTGTGTATGTGTATGTTGTAAAAAGTATTTTTTTTTTTTAATAAAAAATGAAGATTCAAAATGTTTAACTATACAAACAAATACAATAAAATAAAACAATCAAGGCTTTTTAACTAAATGAACATAATATTTAGTAAGTTTCATACACAAGTTAACCATTAATATGCACTAATATTACACTGCTAATTAATAATGCACATTTTATTTTCATGAAAACACTTTAAAGAGATTTCCATGACCAATTTTGAGTAATTATGCAAATTAGTGAATTGTTGAGCTTAGACTCAATTCAATAAAATGACAGTTTGAACTGAGTTATGGAAATGACTCAAACTTAAACTATAAGGTTTAAAATATTAACTAATGATAACAAACTAATAAATTAATACATTTAAATCAGAGATGCTATTAAAACATCTAATGACTTGCAAGACAAAGATTGCAGACTTAACCTAAAGGCACAGTCTTTTGCAAACTGAATGTGCAAATAAAAAGCAATATTCACAACGTTTATATCACCAGCAAAATCTCTGTCAATATTCTATATATGCACAGCATATTTCCCTCATTCTGCCAGCTGCACCTCAACACAACACCAGCAAACCCACATTTGCGAACAACAACATCCCCCATCATTTCAGCCCATCAATGTCACAGCCTCCACCCGGACATTCTGTACTCTTCCTAAACGGATGGATGTGTGCAGCTCTTTAGCCGCCATTTCTCTCATTCATTTAGAGGCTGGAGGTGTGGGGAGCTGAAAGCCGACCCATAAGCACTATTACACATGCGGCCTGCATGCAAACGGCTGTTTAAAAGCAGCGCCCTGTTGCCTGGATTAAAGCCCATTTTTCCTCATAGCTCATCAGAGCTCAGAGACATTAGGTGTCTGCTAAAGACATGAACTGAAACAATGACTTAAATTCAGCGTGAATGAGTTTCACACCACCTGCTCAGTAAGGAAACACACCACACAATTAAAATTTAGAGGGGAGGGTCTAATATCTGCATACTGATGAAGCATAAAATGTAAAAAATACATGATGCAGAACAGAAAGAGAGAGAGATAGATCGATAAATAGACAGACAGATGGATGGATAGATAGATAGATAGATAGATAGATAGATAGATAGATAGATAGATAGATAGATAGATAGATAGATAGATAGATAGATAGATAGATAGATAGATAGATAGATAGAACAATAAAATGGCAGACAGAATGACAGAACGATGGAACAATAGAATATTTCAATGATAAGAGAGTGTTACAACATTAGAATGTTAGATAGAATGTTAGAATGATAGAATGTTAGAATGATAGATAGAACGATAGAACAATAGACAGAACAATAGATAAAACAATAGAAAGATAGATAAAACGATAGAACGAATGATACAACGATAGAATGATAGAATGATAGATAGAACGATAGCTAGATAGCTAGATAGATAGAACAATGTAATGGCAGACAGAATGATAGAATGATGGAACAATATGTTTCAATGATAAGAGAGTGTTACAACATTAGAATGTTAGATAGAATGTTAGAATGCTAGATAGAGCGACAGATAGAATGCTAGATTGAACGATAGATGGATAGAATAATAGATAGAATGTTAGATGGACAGACAGAGTAAACAGTGAACAGACTGGGTCAGAGTTCACCAGAGAGCCCATGCATGAACGGCTCTTACAGTAATAGGTTAGAGTGCATTCAGTATCAGAGAGACACTCAGTGAGTGTGGAGGGCAGATGTCCTGCAGTGAGAAACATTACGGCTTCCGATCCCTCGATCAAGAGCAGCCACACTGTTTAATCAATACAGAAAGCTCTGAACATGAGAGCACAGAGACCCATCTGGCCTGAGGGAGAAAATACAATCAAACGCGTAGGGAAAGAATGAGACAGCGTTACCTTTTTGGCTCTTTGGCTTATATTTGGTCCTTTAGTAAGCAGCTTTTCAATCAAGTACTCTCGATTCTACAACACAGAGGCAAGAGGGTAAAAATACAGAACATATATCAGTGACAGACCACTGTGAAGCACTGGTTTAAGCATTTGAAGTATGGAGGGAGCGTATACTGCCGTACCTTAGCCTTTTGGAAAAATTTACATTTCAAAAGCTCGGCTGCAGTGGGCCTGTGGAGATGAGAAAAAGGCTTGATGCTGACATTTTCAGACAGCTCCACATTTCAAGTCACTCAACAATAAGGATTTTTTTTGCTGTTGTTCTGGCCAGGCTGGGCCAGTAGTTCAGATACACATGCATCCATAAATAAATAAATAAATAAATGTGTGTTTGTTAGTTTACTGTAATTTATTTATTGTCAACTAATATAATATAATATCTATTTGATACACTGAATATACTTTTACTACATCCATTCCAAATAAAATATAACATTTCAAATATAGATATGAATACAATATCTAATATAATAAAATACTGCTATACAAAATGTTCCATTAGTTTAATATACAGCAAAATGTATAACTAGCCATTTATATCAATATTGCTATGGTTCTATAATTTTAAAGTATATATCTCACAATTAAAACTTTTAATAAACACTTCTGATTTGAGCATTACATTCCAAATTATGCATTTGTAATTATGCATTATATTTAATAAAATATAATATCTGAGATCAATCTATCTATCTAAAATAATATTTAAAAAAATTAAATTAACATATTAAAATGCTACCATACAATATACAAGTCATGAGTTTAATTTACAGTGAAATGTATAATTAATTGTAATTTATATTAATATTGTAAAGTGATACTGCACAGTCATCATGTTGCCATTATATAAAATTATTATAGTGCACCACTATAGCCCTACTATCCAATATCCATTGTGTTGACCAGATGAGACAGCTGATATAGAAAGCAAACAGACCATCAGCAATTTATAGTCTCAAGATCGCATTAGTTCATCCGTATCTATTTGAGCTACTTTGTCTGTGTGGCATTTCTTTTATTGACTGTGATTTATCTTTAGAGAGACTAAATGGTGAGCATACGAAGGACAGACAATGAACTGCTATTCAATAATATACCCAACACAATTCGAATCAATATGTTTGCTTCTAGTATTGAGGCCTTTGGTGAAGATTCTGGTCATGCAAGGAAACAGTTTTGAAGTCTGCACACCATTCAGCATTCTGGGACAAAATTTACTAATTTGTGTAAACAAGTAAGGCAGGTTTGTCAATTCAGATTACCTCTTGGCAGGGTCCTTCTGAAGGCACAAGGATATAAGCTTTCTAAAAGATTTCCCATACTTCTTAAGCATCTCTTTGTCCTCAACCCCAGTCTCCACGGTTGGAGGATCATTCTGCAGCGTGAGCATTAAAACCTGCAAAACAGCAGAAAGACATCAGATATTATGTATACGATAGCATGAACAATAAAAATATCCATAATAAATATCCATGTGTAAGTCTTGTAAAAATACCTAGAATTAAAATTAGTAAAAAATATTTTTCTTACACTAGGATTTATTTCATTATCGTGACATTCATCCCATTCCATCTGCCTCATGTCATTAATATAAGAGTTTATCACAGGTTTGACACAAAGAAAGGAATTTGACACTCAATGTGACACTAGTGTCAAATATTCAGGTTAAGTGCTTCTTTTTAAAGTAGATAGAATGAACAGTAGATAAAACTAACAAACAATAGACAGACGGACAGATGAACGGAATGACAGAACAAAATGGATGGATGGATGGATGGATGGATGACAGAATAATAGATGGATGGATGGACTGACAGAACATGGATGACTGGATGGATGGAAGGATGCATTGGGTGGGTGGATGGATGGATGGATGGATGACAGAACATAAATTACTTGTTGGATGGAAGGAAGGATGGATGGATGGATGGATGGGTGGATGGGTGGATGGATGGGTGGATGGATAGACTGACAGAACATGGATGACTGAATGGATGAATGGATGGATGGATGGATGGATGACAGAATAATAGATGGATGGATGGACTGACAGAACATAAATGACTTGCTGGATGGAAGGATGGATGGATGGATGGATGGGTGGATGGGTGGATGGATGGGTGGATGGATAGACTGACAGAACATGGATGACTGAATGGATGAATGGATGGATGATGGATGGATGAATGGATGGATGATGGTTTGATGAATGGATGGATGGACTGACAGAACATGGATGACTGGATGGATGGAAGGATAAAAGAATGGATGATGCATCAATGGAATGACAGAAAATATTGGATAGATGGTTGGATGGATGGATGACAGAGTGATAGATAGATAGATAGATAGATAGATAGATAGATAGATAGATAGATAGATAGGATGGATGAAAGGATAGAAGGATGGATGAATGCATGAATGGAATGACAGATCAATATACTGGACACTCTTTCCTTTTTCTGTTTTCAGAAAGAAAGCCTGAACAATATCAAAGTAGGTATAAATTCGGATCATTTTCATTCTAGATGACCTGCTGCTCGCTGAGCCTGGGACGATGGATGCTGTTGTAAAACCACATTAGATACGGTTCAGCTGTGCAGGCTTTGCATTCATTTAGTTAATAAACAAACAATTAAAATGCATCTCCATCTCTTGAATTGCTCTGTGTAACTGTTATGTTTCCATATGCAAAAGAGGTTCTGAAAACAGGCAAATTCTCCACAAACACACAACACGATCTGACGGTCGTCGTGTTTACCTTCATAGGGGGGTAGCGATGATACGGCGCAGAGCCTGTCGCCAATTCAATGGCAGTGATTCCGAAACTCCAAATGTCAGCTTTGAAGTCGTAACCCCGCACCTGTGGTCACATGACATGCTACTGTAACGGTTCATCAGATGATGGAATAACAGACTATGACCCACACCAGTCATAAACAGCAATTATTAAACAATCTCTATGATCTGCACTAGAACAGCTGAATGGTTATTAATAATTCATAGTATCAGAGGATCTCTTAGAAATAGTCTAGCTGTGAACACTTTCATGGTGCCAAGATACATTATATTTACAGTAAATGACAGAAACACGTTGGCTCTGTTACACAACCTAGTGAGTGTCTTTCTTCTTGGGCAGCAACTTTGCAATTGATTCAGTTAGCATATCGCTGATCTAAATCCATGATACTCGAAGCACAAAAATGAACAGAACACAGAAATATTGAGTAAAATAGTCAATTCAAATGAAACTTGGGATCAGTATCATTTTGTTTTTATTTTTGCTAGAACCTGACACCTTGAATTCAGCAAAGACGGATTAAACTGATCAAAAGTGACAGAATTAATATTGTTATGAAAGATTTATATTTTAAATGAACTTTCTATTCATCAAAATCATCTATTCATTTCAAAATATATTCCAATAAAAAATAGTTACAATAATATTTCACAATATTTAATTTTAATCAAATAAAGTATGTAGCCTAGGTAAGCAGAAGAGACTTCTTTCAAAAATATGTAAAAACTGTAGTGTAGCTTGAACTATTTTGTACATGATGCTTTTCAATATTGAATGAATATTAAGTGTAATCAACATTTCTCTCTTTATCCACCGTTTTGGTGGATTTATGAGTTTGTCACAGGATTTTTATGTGATTGTCTTGTGTCTTCTATGGATACATGCAATGCTGCTTTAGAATTAGACCAAAATAGGGTTTCTAAGTGTTTACTAACCTTCTTTAGTGTGCATCTATCAATGATTTAAAATGCTGTCTGTGTAGACCACTCACTTGGTTTTTGAAACAGATCCACTTGTAAATGTTTAATGTAGGTTCTCTGAGCAAACTGACCTGCTCCATCACCTCTGGAGCCATCCAGCACGGGGTCCCTACAAACGTTTTCCTCACTTTGTGTCTAGTGACGTCTCCACCAGTGGCCAGAAAAGCACTCACACCAAAATCTAAAGAGAACGATTAACAACCTCATCATACGTCTGATGCACAAACATCTACTGCGAAATCGCTTGACAGCTATAAAGCAAATATTTAAATGCATATTTAATTTGACATGCATGAAAATTAAAGATAGACACATAGTCTGATAAATTGCTTCTGCTGTCACATAACAATGTGTCTATAAGTCAGTGAAAATATTCATTTCCAAAAATGACAATTAGACGTACGATATTTGTAGAACTACGATATTTGTACAGAGCAACCCTTTGTGTCAAACATCTGCTGTGCTTTCAATAATCAGAAAAGATCTCTTTGTGAACAAATCCTCACAAAATACAGTATATCAGTCATTATAACCCCAAAATCACTTATATAATATAATATTATACATTATTTACAATAGCATGTCCAAGTCAGTGCCTTTTAATCATGATATAAAAATATAAATAAAATATATAAATATAAATAAAAAAGTTAAAGCATTTAAAAAAATGAGAACCTAATAAGAATCATAATTGAAAATAGTGACAATAAAAAAAAAAATAAAAAAAAAGAGAATTTAAAAAAATGTGTTTATTAAATAAAATGTCATAAAATTATTTCACAATGCACAAAACCTTCCTAAAAATAGGCCTTATTTTTGTTATGGTAAATCTTATTGTATATATTTTTAGGGGTTGAAATTTGACCTGGACATTCTTTTTATAAGATTTAAAAAAAAAATAAAAAAACCTTGTCTGTCAAACATTTAAACTGAAAAATCTCTGATGTGAAGTACAATCTGAACAAAGGCGAACCAAGGTCACTAGTGGAAACCCCTGTTACATAAAACTGATCAATATTCTAGAACTAGATCAGCCAGTTTCCCCCCAGGGACGGAAAAAGCCTCATTTCAGAAATGTAACACTTCTCCACACCATAATCAATGTGTCTCAGGCCAGTTTTTCTGCTCTCCTTTATGTGGCTCTAACACACAAATTCATAAAACAAAAGTGGAGAATATATTATCTGTTAATAATCAAACCATAATTAGCCTCAGTGAAAGAAAAAAAAAAAAAAAACTTAAAGTGGCTTTACTTACTGATTAAATCACAGCTAGGTTATTGCTTTTATAGTTAGCATAATTAAAGCTAATTACCATGATTTAAAAAGCAATATAATCTCTCTAAAGGCCCGTAAATGTTGCTTTTTAGATTGACAACCAGTATTAATTAAAGCAGGATTTTAACAGCTAAGGAAAAGCTTAATTACTTCTTAAAGAGCTGAAATAATTATGCAACTGAACTAAGAATGCATTGGTCAAAATCAGTTAAGAGCAACAAAGGATTTTAAAATATATTCGGGTCATACATCTTATATATATATATATATATATATATATATATATATATATATATATATATATATATATATATATATATATATATATATATATATATATATGTATTTTTTATGTTTTCCCTAAACTAATTTAACAAAAGTGACCATTTTACCTGCTATCTTACTCCTACAATTAAACAGGCAGGTTTTTTTATTGCAGTTTCTTCAATGTAAATGTTCACTTTGCATGTGAAATTAGATGAAGAACGGATTTGCAAGCTGCGGATTTGTTGTCAAGCCAATGGAGTATTTAACTTCCCCTTGAAAAACTCTGGAGACAATAAAACTAAGACAATAAAAAAGGATCAAAACATTTCAGAAAATCTACAGGTTTCGGCAAAGTCAAAGTCAAGCAAAGCCACAAACCTGCGATCTGCACCGATCCATCTTCTCCCAGTAGAATATTACCAGCCTTCACGTCCCTGAGGTCAAACCGAGACAAAGCACATCCATGTCACGGTTTATATATAATCTTAAACATTAACAATAACGCCAGTGGCTGAAGAATGAATCCGCATGTTTATGAATTTTTCAGACCATTATTACAGCAGCGATGGCTTGGAGGGAAAAGACCTCATTAGTATTTTCCAGCACTTAACATTCAGAGGAACTTAATTAAATCATATGTTACACTATTTGACTATCAGCATAAAGTCTGGCCCACTTAGCATCTTATTTGGACACTTAAAGGAATAGTTCACCTCAAAATGAAAATATGCTTAAAATTTACCTCAGGCCATCCAAGATGTAAATGAGTTTGTTTTTTCATCAGAACAGATTTGGAGAAATGTAGCATTGCATCACTTACTCACCAACTGATCCTCTGCAGTGAATGGGTGCCGTCAGAATGAGAGTCCAAACAGCTGATAAAAACATCGCAATAATCCACAAGTAATCCACACCACTCCAGTCCATTGATTAACATCCTGTGAAGTGAAAAGCTGTGTGCTAGTAAGAAACAAATCCATCATTAAGACATTTTAGCTTTAAACTGTCACTTCTGCCAAAAATATGAGTCCATAATCCATAATAACGCTTCCTCCAGTGAAAAAGTTCAACCTTGTTGCATGAAAATCCACCAGCATATTTGTTTAGAACAGTTTTTAAAGACTTTAAAAAAGTTTTTGATCTGTGCATATTTCTCTCCTGATTCAGACAAGACAGCGTTTTCATTGGAGAAAGCAATATTATGAAGACAACTCATATTTTTACCAGAAAATAACAGTTTGAAGCTAATCCTAATGATGGATTTGTTTTTTACAAACACAATTTTCCGCTTCACGAGACTTTAACTGATGGACTGGAGTGGTGTGGATTACTTGTGGATTATTGCAATGTTTTTGTCAGCTGTTTGGGCTCTCATTCTGACGGCACCCATTCACTGCTGAGGATCCATTGGTGAGCAAGTGATGTAATGCTACATTTCTCCAAATCTTGAAGAAACAAAATCATATAATGTTGTGAAGTGTAGTTTGGAAACATTACTATTTTTAATGTTTTTGAAAGAAGTTTCTTCTGCTCATCAAGCCTGCATTTATTTGATCAAAAATACAGAAAAAAAAAGTAATATTGTGAAATATTATTATAATTTAAAATAATTGTTTTTAAATTTATTATACTTTAAATTATCATTTATTTCTGTGATGCAAAGCTGAATTTTTAGGATCATTATCACATGATCCTTTAGAAATCATTCTAATATGATGATTCATTATCAAAGTTGGAAACAGTTCCCTTTCAGTCGGTCACGTTCGACGTTACGAATGGGGATCTCGCCCGAGAGCCCAATCACCTTCGAGTGGTACAAAACGAGCCAATGGTACAAAAAGTACCTTGGTCTGCGGGATTTGCATCGCGAGCTCCGCCCCGCAAAGCGGGTATATAAGGAGCAACGCGAGCAACTCGCATTCAAGCTTTCGCTTCGGAGTCGAGCACATCGCTTGCTGCTATCACCGGAGTGTTACAAGAGCTGGTGTTGGTGTGACGGCGCGATTCAGCGGTTCGTCTGGGTTTCCTGCGACAGCTCCCGCGTTCCCCTGAGTGCTTCAACACCTCTGAAAGTGCAAGATTCTTTCACAAAAAGAGATACGGGCCGATTTGCGTCTTTTTAAAGATGTCATTTCGCCCGTGCGTTTCTGTGAGCGCGGTAGAGAGCTTTGCCCAGCAGTTCTCTGCCGCCCAGAAGCAGTCTGAGGCCATCAGACACATCCTGCCCCGGCGGCCCACTGCTGCTTTCACCACGCCGCCGGCGCAGCCGCCGCAGCCTGCTCGTCGCCGAGGGCGCCCCCCCTGTGGCCTCCTCCACTCCCGCTCGGCCACAGCAGCAGCCTTCACCCCGGCCACAGCGAGGAGATGGTCGCAGAAGGGCAGCGCAACCCGTCTCTGCCCCTAAGCCTGCCAAACGCCAGGCCAAGCAGCATTCCTGAGACGGGCGACCTGGAGTTGGAGACATCAGCTCGTCAGGAGATGGTAGCAGGACCACTCCTTTCCCCCGGAGGAGGGCCGGGGGAGAATCCTTTGTTCTCATTTTCATTTTGTTCCGCCACTGGCCCTGCGGCCGGTGGTACCCAAACCTTCACTAAAGGAGCTGTTTCCTCTACCTCCGGGTCCCAAGAGGCCACGAACGACAGTTGGCGACGTGCTTCCTCGCCGCTCTCGTTCTCCTCTCCCCTTGCCAGTTTCCATGCAAAGCCGGCTCGAGAACGCTTCGCCTTCTCATGCCCTCTTTGCTGCTTGGAGTCAGACGAGTGCCCGCACTCCGCCCCCGCTAAGGGACGCTATGCCTCCCATGCTGGGGCTGTCTGCTCCACCACGCTGCCCCACCGTGGGTATGCCTGTAGTCCCCTTGACCCCGCTGGTTCGGTTTCTGGGAGCTTGGCTAGAGCTCCCCAGGCCTTCCCGCTGGCTCATCCGGACGCTCAGGCTTGGCTACGCGATTCAGTTCGCCCCGGCGTCCCCCCAGGTTTCGGGGTGTCCGCGCGACGGTGGTGGGCAAAGATGCCCCTGTCATGCGCGTGCGGAGGTCGTGACCCTGCTGGCAAAGGGCGCGATAGAGCCGGTCCCTCCAGCCGACATGAAGTCCGGCTTTTACAGCCCTTACTTCATAGTACCCAAGAAGACAGGTGGGTTACGGCCAATCCTGGACTTGCGTGCTTTGAACCGAGCTCTGCACAGACTCCCGTTCAAGATGCTAACGCCCAAGCGCATTTTCGTATGCATTCGTCTGATGGATTGGTTTGCAGCTATCGACCTGAAGGACGCGTACTTTTATGTCTCCATTCTTCCTCGACACAGACCGTTTCTTCGGTTTGCTTTCGAGGGGCAGGCATATCAGTACAAGGTTCTCCCATTCGGGTTGGCCCTGTCTCCCCGCGTCTTTACGAAGGTCGCGGAGGGAGCCCTGGCTCCTCTCAGGGAACAAGGTGTCCGTATCCTCAACTACCGACGACGACTGGCTGATCCTAGCTCACTCTCGAGAACGGTTGTGCGAGCACAGGGATCTGGTGCTCAGACACCTTGCCCGACTGGGTCTTCAGGTCAACTGGGAAAAGAGCAAGCTCTCCCCTGTGCAGAGGATCTCTTTTCTCGGTATGGAAATAGACTCGGTCGCCATGTTCGCGCAGCTTACAGATGAGCGCACGCAGTCACTGCTGAATTGCCTGAGACAATTCGAGGGCAAGAGAGCGGTTCCACTGAAACTGTTTCAGAGGCTCCTGGGGCATATGGCGTCCGCGGCGGCAGTCATACCGCTCGGGTTACTCCATATGAGACCGCTTCAGCACTGGCTTCACGACCGAGCCCCGAGATGGGCATGGCAACGGGGCACGCTCCGAGTGACCATCACTCCGGCCTGCCGCCGAAACTTCACCCCGTGGTTGGACCCCTTGTTTCTACGGGCCGGCGTGCCCCTACAACCGGTGTCCAGACATGTTGTTGTGTCAACAGATGCCTCTGCCACGGGCTGGGGTGCCATGTGCAACGGCATTTTCAGTTGACGAAGCGTGCCTGGAATTCGGGCCGGCTAACTCTCACGTTATCCTGAGACCCCGGCCTGGGTACGTGCCCGAAAGTTCCCACCACTCCTTTTAGGGATCAGGTGGTGAACTTGCAAGCGCTGCCCCTGGAGGGAGGCAGACCCAGCCTTGGCACTGCTCTGTCCAGTATGTGCGCTCCGCACCTATGTGGACAGAACTCGGTGCCTTAGGACCTCAGACCAGCTCTTTGTCTGTTACGGAGGCCAGCAGAAGGGAAAGGCTGTCTCCAAGCAGAGGTTATCCCACTGGATAGTGGATGCCATTGTCCTGGCTTATCAGGCTCAAGACCTGCCATGCCCCCTAGGGGTGAGAGCTCACTCAACTAGGAGCGTAGCTTCCTCCTGGGCGCTGGCGCATGGCGCCTCGCTAGCAGACATCTGTAGAGCTGCGGGCTGGGCGACACCTAACACATTCGCGAGATTTTATAATCTCCATGTAGAGCCCGTGTCCTCCCGGGTACTCGCCCCTGTCGTTGAAACTTCCACCCTGCGGGCTGGGTACCTCAGAGTTCTTATGTATCACCGCCTTGGTAGATACCTGCCTTCGGTAAGTCCTCCCACGGGCAGGCGGCCTGCTAGCATACGTCCAGCTGGAATATGCTACCCAGTGTATTCTGTGTGAGCTATAGGCCCTCACTCGTGCTGGCCTCACGACAGGGTTCTATCACTCACAAGGGTCGCTGGAAGACAGCCATGTGGCGTTTTTGTAAGGGACCCCCATTCGTAACGTCGAACGTGACCGACTGAAAGGGAACGTCTTGGTTATGTATGTAACCCTCGTTCCCTGAAGGAGGGAACGGAGACGTTACGTCCCCTTGCCACATCGCTGTTTCCGCTGAATGGCCGGGTCACTGGCTCGGCTCCTCAGCGAAGACTTGAATGCGAGTTGCTCGCGTTGCTCCTTATATAACCGCTTTGCGGGGCGGAGCTCGCGATGCAAATCCCGCAGACCAAGGTACTTTGTGTACCATTGGCTCGTTTTGTACCACTCGAAGGTGATTGGGCTCTCGGGCGAGATCCCCATTCGTAACGTCTCCGTTCCCTCCTTCAGGGAACGAGGGTTACGTATGTAACCGAGACGTTCTGCTGCTTAATATCTTTTCAGAACATGTGATACTTTTTTAGGATACTTTGATGAATAAAAAAAAAAAAAAAAAAAGCTATGTTTTTAAAATATAAATATTTTGTAATAACAATATACACTACTGGTCAGTAATTTGGGGTCAGTCATTTTTTTTCTTTCTTTTTTTTAAATAAAATCAATACTTTTATTCAGCAAGGATGTGTTAAATTGATAAAAAGTGATAGTAAAGAAAATATATTATTAGAATATATATTATTAGACTTTTTTTAATTTTGAATAAATGCAGTTCTTTTTAACCTTTTATTCATCAAATATATTAGACAGCAGAACTGTTTCCAACACTCATAATAAATCAGAATATTAGAATGATTTCTAAATGATCATGTGATAGACTGGATGTTACATGTGACACTGAAGGCTGGAGTAATGATGATGAAAATTCAGCTTTGCATCACAGGAATAAATTATTTCTTTAAAGTATATTCAAATAGAAACTATTATTTTAAGTTGTAATAATATTTCACAATATTACTGTTTTTTCTGTATTTTTGATCAAATAAATGCAGGCTTGATGAGCAGAAGAGACTTCTTTCAAAAAAATTAAAAATAGTAATGTTTCCAAACTTTTGGTCTGTACTGTACATCTTGGATGGCCTGTAGATGAGTAAGTTTTCAGCTACTATTTATTTTTGGGGCGAACTATTCCTTTAAACAGAGAGAGACAGTCTGAAAAGCATGTGAATTGACCAGCCACAGTTCAATTTGTTATTGTCATTTTTTCTTTACCTGTGAATCTGTCCATTTTTGTGTAGATAATCTAATCCCTCAAGGACTTCCTTCAATATGGTTGCTATTGTAGATTCATCTAGGACACCGTTTTTATGCTCTCCTTTGCTGAATGTGTGCTTTATGATGTCTAACACTGATCCTGGATGAATAAAAAGGTTTGTAATCACACTAAATTCTTCAAATCTACAAAATAATACAAGCATATAACACAAACAGTGACTGCAAATAGTATTTGGCCATACAAACTATATGAATTACTAAAACTTGCAAAACATTTTTACAAAATAAGCTTATTTTAAATTATGAAACAACACATATAATGTTGAAAATAAACATGCTCATAGTTAACTGAAAAGATTTTTCTCACCTCCACTCAGGAGCTTCATGACCAGCCAAAGTTCATCCTTCACAACAAATGAAGTGTAGTAGGTGACCACGTTGGGATGGTTACACTGGCTCATGGCTTGAATCTCTTTCTGTGGAGACAGATGGAGGTGTCTAGCTTCATAATGCATGTCTTTAATAATGTCCATGGGCTTTATAAAGCATGCACATCAAAGTAATTGCAATGGTAGGAACAGAGAAACTCTTGAACTGATTTATAATAAACAGTAAACTCTAGAATGAGTCTGTTAAGTACAAGGCCAGGCCATATTTCACACCAAAAATCAAAAGAAAGAAGGAAGAAATTTAAGTCTATGTCTACGACTATTTTTTATTTATTTATTTTTGACAAAACATGTAAATAATAATTACTCACATTTTCTTCAAATTTGGTAAAAACCTATTTAGCTGAAGTACATATTCCAATAATATAAGGCTTTAATAAAAGGACCGCAGGATGCAAGCCTGAAGAAAATTGAAAAAGTACATTACATATGTGCTGTCTGGGTTCAGCATAAATCTACACAAACCATATTTCCGTGTCAGCTAATTTGAGAGTAAAACTGGGAAATGTTTATAGCACAACTTTCTAACTTGTTTTCGTGACAGAACAGTCATTAATCAAACCATCAGTTTCCAATCTCACTGCACCAAGACAAAGATCAATGGAAAACAACTCATTGGTGAGTGTCGGAGAGAGAGGCGTGCTGGGTGTGTGTGTGTAAATGATTACAGTAGGGAAAGCGCGCTCTGTGAGAGAAGCATGAAGCATGTGTCTCTGACAGATATGAAACATTTTTGAAAAACTAGGGCAGTCAAAACTGTAAGTGTTGGCTAATGATTAATTATCACCCAGATAATTGTGATTAATGATTTATTGACTTCTGAGACACTCACACATGCACATTAAGAACTCATTTATTCATTCAATCATTAAATGTGAAGTGTTTGTTGAGGAAAATCATTTTCTCTAATCATTTTCACAAATTAAAAAACTTTTTAAGATTAAACAATGTTATATGCTTTTTATAGAAGCATTAAGTCATGATGATTTCAAATGGATTGTTTAAATTATTATAAATTCTTATTAATTTACTTATATAAAACTTTGGGATGGCAATTGTCCAACCCCATGCAGCACTGGGAATGACAAGAGAATCGACCAATTTTTACATTTGCATACATTTGATACTTTTTATTTATTTATTTTTTTTTAATAATGTTTTTGAAAAAACTCTCTAATTGTTCACCATGGCTGCATTTGTTTGAAGAAAAATGCAGTAAAAACACTAATATTGTGAATTATTCTTACAATTTCAAATAACTGTTTTCTAGTAAATGTAATTTACTTCTGTGATAAAGCTGATTTTTCAGCATCATTACTCCAGTCATCAGAAATCATTCTTGCTGATTTGCTGCTCAATAAACATTTTGTTGCTGCTTAATGTTTTGGTGGAGATCATGATACAGTTTTCCAGGAATCTTTGATGAATAGAAAGTTCAAAAAACATACTTTATTTAAAATAGATATAATTTCTAACAGTTTTTACATGTATTTTTATTTTAAAAATACTAATATCTTAAAAAAAATACAACTTAATCTAAACTTTTAGAGAAATGTAGCATTGCATCACTTGCTCACCAGTGGATGCTCTGCAGTGAATGGGTGCCGTCAGAATGAGAGTACAAACAGCTGATAAAAACATCACAATAATCCACAAGCAATCCACACCACTCCAGTCCATCAGTTAATGCCTTGAGAAGCAAAAAGCTACGTGTTTGCAAAAAACAAATCTCCTCTATCCATAATACAGCTTTCTCCAGTGAAAAAGTCATCTTATCTGAATCAAGAGTGAAATCTGCACAGACCAAGTATCGTTAACAAGCAAAAACAATTCTTTAACAAATATGTCAGTGGATTTTGATGTGAGAGGACAACAGGGGATGGACTTTATCATTAAGGATTATGAAATACTTTTATGAGTATTTTACCCAGAACCAAAGGTTTAAAGTTAAACGCCTTAATGGTGAATTTGTTTCTTAAAAACACAGCTTTTCTCTTTACAAGATGTTAACTGATGGACTGGAGTGGTGTGGATTACATGTGGATTATTGTGGTGTTTTTATCAGCTGTTTGGGCTCTCGTTCTGACGGCACCCATTCACTGCAGAGCATCCATTGGTGAGCAAGTGATGTGATGCTAAATTCCTCCAAATCTCTTTGGATGAAGAACCAAACTCATCTACATCTCAGTTCACAGTTCATTTTTGGGTGAACTACTACTACTACTTCAAGATTATTGTGAAATGCCTACAATGAAAATGAATGCGTGAAATGGAGCCGAAAGATGTCTGTCCAATGTCTTCCCAGCACAGTCAGGCTGCTCAAAAAACAAACTGAAATTTACCTGTAACTGTTTGCATTTCCATATAGTGTGTGTGTGTGTGTGTGTGTGTGTGTGTGTGTGTGTGTGTGTGTGTGTGTGTGTGTGTGTGTGTGTTTACATGCATGTGCATGTGTATGGCAGAACCTGCGTGAGCAGACACAGCTGTTTTTATGTTGTTCCTCACCAACAGCTCATCCATGCTGGTCTGGCATTTCTCCAGGTTGATTCTCTTGATGGCCACACGCTCCTGTCGAGGGCTACAAAGCGCTGCCTGGACGACTGCTGTGGCTCCGCTACCTACAAAACACAGTATACACGTCTCTAATGAACAAAGCACACGCCGTGTCAAAGACATTATTCTAGATGAAAGGCAGACAGTAAACATGCCTTCTGGAATATAAAAGCTTGTGCACAGCAGGTGCAGCCTGTCATATGATGTGCTTATAGGATTCATAATAGATGTGTGTGATGCTGTGATAAGTAGCTTTACCGTAAGAGCAACAAATATAATAAGATGTTAGTTTCTTGTATCTACAACAATTAAGAATTTTATTAAATTTTTCATTTTTAACTATTAACATGATTTTTTTATAACTGTTTTCTATTCGAATATATTTTATAATGTAATTTATTCTTGCGATGCAAAGCTGAATTTTCAGTAGCCATTACTGCAGTCTTCAGAGTCACATAATCCTTCCAAAATCACATTAATATGCTAATTTATAGATATTACGAACAAAAATTTTTCGCCTTTTCAGTTGCAAAAAATCTACTAACAACGTAAGTAAATATTATGCACAAAACCTCCAAAGGTGATTAAACTGCATTTAAATTCAACAATTTATGTGCATATTATTTGCAATCATTAGATTATATTTAATCCAGCTGCAAGGAAAAGTATTTGAACCCTTGGATTTATCATGTAAATTTGATCTCATTCTCAAACAGCTCATCAGGGATAGACAAACTGTCTGCTCAAGCAAATAACAATACAAACTACTTCACTTCTTTATAAAGCACAGTGTGAATGGAAAAAGAATGTGAACCCAGTTTGCCTAACTTTGGCAGCAATAACCAGCGGTTTCAGTTCTGCAGTATTTTCAGGTTGTCTATCTCTGTAGGTCATGCTGAGGTCAGAACTCAAAGCGATGGGTTTTTTCGGTGTGTTGATTTACTGACTTCTGTTAAGCTTCAGCTGACAGACAGATGGTCTTCAGTCTCCTGATATATGGTCTGAATCTTATAAACTCAGGCATTCATTTTTACCTCCATGACAGCAAGCTGTCCAGGTGACTTTTTGCACATTTATGACGTGCAGCAATGTTTTTTTTTTGGGACAGCAGTGGCTTCCTCTTTACAGGACACCCACAGCGCTGAACTTTCTCCATTTATAGACAGTTTGTTTTAAGAACACCATTCAGAGATGATTTCGTAACCTCTTTTCATCTCACAATCCTGTGCATGCAGTCAAATTAAGATTCAATTTCTACTGTGAATATTTGCTTGGTTATGCCTAAAGTTCATTTGAATTTGATCTAGTTTAACAGACATGATGTTTCCTGGAGGCAGGAGTATCTTCATACAAAACCACTGTCTGTCATTCACTGAACTGGGAAGTGAGGCAAAATGAAACTCCATGGGTTCAGTATTATGTATGTATGCCAGCAGCTACCATTCTCTCGAAGTGTTGAAAAAGCCACATTGGTTGACCGCTAATCGAATTATACTATGTAATTATTATACTTAGAAGTATGTAGTTACAATATATAATTATAAAGTTACAATTAAATAAATAGAATTATTATTATAATTATTAGTGCTGTCAAATGATTAATCACGATTAACCGCATCCAAAATTAAAGTTTTTGTTTGCATAATATATGTGTGTGTTTTGTGTATATTTATTATGTAAATATAAATACACACACATACAGTATATATTTTAAAAATATTTACATGTCTATATTTATATTTATATAATTTTATATTATAAATAAATACAGTATATATAATATATAAACATAACATATTTTCTGAAATATACACATGCATGTGTGTGTGTATTTATATATACATAATAAATATACACAGTACACATACATATGTAAACAGAAACTTATTTTGGATGCAATTAATCACAATTAATTGTTTGACAGCACTATTAATTATGTAGTTATGTAATATATAATTATATAGTTGTTATTAAATTATATAATTATATAGTTATTCTGTATAATAATACAATACGTAATATTTTATATACAGTACAACATCATTCAAATGTGTTGTAATTCCTGATAAAATGTACAGTAAAATAGTAATATTGTGAAATATTATTACAATCAAATTACTATTTTGAATATAGTATAAAAATTTTTTAAAAAAGCTGCTTTTTCAGCATCATTACTCCAGTCTTCAGTGTGACATGATCCTTCAGAAATCATTCTAATATTATGATTTGATGCTCATTCCTTATTGTCAATGTTAAAAACACTTGTGTGGTTTAATATTTTTGCAGAAACTGTGATATTGTATTTTTTAGGATTCTTTGATGAACAGAAAGTTCAAAAAACAACAATTATTTAAAATAGAATTTTTTTGTAACATTTTGAATGTATTTAGTGTCACTTTTGATCAATTTAATGCGTTTTAGCTAAATAAAAGTATTAAATATATAAAAGAATTAATATATATATATATATATATATATATATATATATATATATATATATATATATATATATATATATATATATATAATTATTTTATTATATTATATATATATAATAATTATAATAATATATTAATTTATTATATATATATATATAATAAAATAGTGCAAATGCATTTGAAAATAAAATGAGGTGTGCAATTTCACTAAGCCTGTTTGAAAATATTCCACACTTTCCAGACAATTAATGCATAAAACATAATGCACTAACAGCCAACTGCTGATTCACATCTGACACGTCACATTTGTGACTATAAACACAACTATAAACATGCATAAACACAAACGCAGTGCTGCTATTCACACCGTAAGAGTGTGTGACACTCTGCCAACTGCGGCTGACAGATAAGGAGGGGGTCCTAACCACACGCCGCACCGATTAGCAGAAGAAGTGCACAGAAACTATAGAGAAGCTCTCCGGTAATGCTAGCTCTTATCTGAGCTGATAGCATACTGCTTTAACAAGCATCTCAACCCCCTGCGCTCACAGCCATGAAGAGGCTCTTCTGGGCTTCTGTCTTTATTTACTTTGGGAGCCTCATATCTGCAGGCAGTGGGTCCATCGATAGCAGCGGACTCAATTTGGTAACACTTGTAGGGTTTTGAGAATGCAGAGAAATGTCAATGAAAAAAAAATGTCATAAAATAGCAGCTATTGATTAATAAGAAAAGTTCACTCATACAATTAAAATTAAATCATTATTTGGAAAGTTGACATCCTGCAAACATTCTTTTTGCTATAATTATTATGCATGCTTTTATGGCCTCATATTAACCATTCCACAAGTGAAGTCAAAATGGTTTTTACAAATAGTAAAAAAAAGAGTTATAAAAATTCATAGAAATTTGTTGTTAGTTTGATGTTATCCAAAAAAAAGCCCATAAGCAGGTATGCATAAACTACACTTCCACAACTGCATATATTTTATAATATTTCAAGACAAACACTTACTGGACTGAAGCAACTTTGGTTTACTTGATTATCCAGACATCATTTCTTTTAAAAAAAAGAAAATCATGTTCAGATGAAAGTATTAAATATGATCACCAGTCTTTTGAGGAACATTTAATTGTTTATCTCTTTATCTAACTGTTTATTGTTTATCATTATTGTATTGCATTGCATTATAGGTTTTGCAACTACAGAGCTTTGACCATAAAACTATTTATCATCGTACTAAGACAAATTATTGGGAGATATGGAGTGACTGCTGATATTTATATAATTTTAAGTCAGTAGTCTGCTATACTGTTATAAAGATCTCATTAATTAACAATACAAGCTATCAGAATTGTATCTTAATTTTTGCATTTGCACGAAACTGAATATTTTTGATATAATTTAGTTTTGAGGTGTTTTTTTTTTCTTGAATATGAGCTCCAGAAATAATTTATTTATAGAACTTTTTTTTCTTTCTTAGATTATACATTGTCTAAAGTTCCAATAAATTGTTCTATTAAATTAGATTCTGAGTATTATTTAATGTGTCTGGCATTACAGGGTTAATATGTGCACGTTGTGTGCTGTATAATATAAAATATACATATAAATTCTAATTAAAATCATGTGTGCATATGTCAGCGTTCAAAGTGCTTTACGAAGCATAAACACAAAACGTGATTTTCTAAATCAGTGTGTTGTGAGATTAATACGCCACTTGTGTTTAAGTGACATATATAAATGTCTCACTGTAATTCAATTTCTCAAAATTGTTGTTCATTTCTTTGTGAAGAACTTTCTGAATTAGCAAAAAAAAAAAAAAGACTAAATGCACTTGTAAGAAATGATAAGCGCTCAATCTGAGCTGCAGAGGGCGTCATGAGACGAGCGCACGCGCATCGCATGCAGCAAAAGACACCTTTGCATCTCACAGACAGTGCGAAGGCGTGCGAGTGCAGACAAGATGCACACATGCGCTACAAAACTCAGAATATGAATGATACAATATATAAAATCATAACGAGTACTCTTGTTGTCACTATTATTAGTGCTTTGTTAAATATCCGCCAGCCTGCGCAATGCATCAACTTTAAACCCCTGAAACTTGGTTGCACTTTTTGCCAAAAATAACCTTCCCTGTGTATGATAACAGCACATTTGCTGTAAACGTCACAGTAGCCTGATGTCTCACTGGACACGTGCTATTATGAAGCAACATCACTCGTAACATGTGCACTGTCATCTAGTAGCTCCAGAACATAAGATAGGAAGCTGCACTTGTCATATCCGCATTGCATTACTGTCATCATATGGGGAAAAGCCGGTAGGCCCAAAGCAAAGCAACAAACCGCAGCCTCTGACAAGCTCAAATCCTTCTGCAGCTACCCACCGATCACCTCCTGGAGCTCGTACGCCTCCTTGACAATGGGCCAGCTGGTGGTGAGCGCCGGCTGCGGGGTTTGGACGGCCGCCGGGGAGTCGCTCTGCTCCGCCATGATGCTGCTGACAGAGTCGCTCTCACGCTCGCTCACCTCCGCGCCGCTGCGGGATCACTACCGCCTGCGGAACACCTCCGGAAAGAGACAGCGCGAATCCTACTACAGCGAGGGCTGAGCTCATGAATATTCATCGCGGCGCGCTAGCTCATGAATATTAATTTGGCCGTGGTGACGTTGTTTGGTGACTGTCGTTGGCCCATCTAGTCAGTTCAGTTGATTGATTGATTGATTCTAATAGTCTAAGCCCCTGTTATTTCTTTATTTCTTTATTTCTTTATTTATTAATGCTTTCTAACAGTCTGAGCCCCTGCAATTTATTATTATTATTATTATTATTATTATTATTATTATTATCTATTATTTATTATTATTATTTTTTACTGTTTCCGCCACTGGATGCCGAGGTAACTAAGCATTACACAGAGGCTTCAGTCTGGATCCAGTCTTTAACGAAGATCTGTGATGACATAGATGTTGATAGTTTAGTCTTCTTTGAGCATTCAGTCACGCTAGGTAGCCTAATTAATATTCATGATACATTCTTGACGCCAAATTGCATCAATAAAAAGTTTCCCCGTTTCATCGGGTTGTGTGTGCTGCTTGCTTTGTTTGTTTGTTTACTGTTCTCAAAATGTAAAAGCTGATATATCAAATACCATTTTGAAAGAATTTTGAAATGAACCATTCTCTTCTGTCTCTGTCATGACTGATGATCTCTATCTGTCTCTCTCTCTCTCTCTCTCTCACACACACACACACACACACACACACACACACACACACACACACACACACACACACACACGACCAATAGCCTTGTAAAACACTTTAATTGCATTTTTTTCCTACAATGTATCAATAGCCTATGGCCTACAACGAACAACCGTTAATAGCCTAAATCTTCATAAAGATTTAAAAAAAGAAGTCGAATCTTGATTAATTTGGCTTTATGTATAAAAGAATTTCGCAAGAATTTATATGTAATTTACGATATAATCTCTGTTTGTATTCACCTCTGTAAAACAAAGTAAAAGCAAAAAGGCCAGCACTGCAGTAGCCACTGGAGAAAAAAAAACTATCCCTCGACCAGCAGGTGGCGCCATTCCATAAGATTTGACAGCTAAAGGTGGCCCTATATAGTTCTGTGCTTTTATTCTGATGTTTGACTTTTGCAAGAAGCCAGACTAATACAACAAAAGTGTTTAATTACACGTGAGGAGAAAATCAGAAAGGATAACAAAATAAAAATAAACATTTATTAACAAACTAAGTAATAATACATTATTAGTAAGTAACACATTAATAATCATTTTTAAAAATCACACATGAAAATGAACCATACAGATGAACACTGATTGCTTTCTTGTTAGAACACAGTAATAAATCATTAAAAATAATGATAATACAAAACTAAAACTAAAACTATTTCTGGTAACTGAAACTATTTTAATAATTTTGTTAATTGAAATAAATAGCATAAAATATGCATATTAAATGAAAAACAAACTAAAGGAAAATTAGAAATGCTGATTTGGCAACTTGCTGAAATTCGCTGCAGCATTAAAATTACTAATTGGTATAAATCAAAACAAACAGATCTAAAAAATAATAATAAAGCTTAAATGGTAATATTTAAAGAAAAAATGATAAAATGATAAAAGCACACATCAGACTAAGTGTAAATGAAACTAAAATCATATCTAAATCTAAAAATAAACGCTAATTATAAAACTAAAGCTAGTACAATAAAAATAGCATTAAATTATATACTTATATACTATAATAGTACATTATACATTACAATGTAATAGTATATAAATTACACTAAAATAACTGGTTCTGAAGCATTTGGATTTATGCAGAGGCTCATAACTTTCATATTTTTGTGTTTTTGTCGTTGTTATTATGATTTTTTATTTTTATTTTTTTTACAGAACAGTGTAACCAAGGTAAAAAAAAAATAATAATAATAATAAAAAAAGTACACTTCCATAATGCACTTAAAGTGCTCTATTTTCGCGCACTAATTTTGTACTTAATATACTTGAAATTATCTCTGTATTTTAAAAATGCATTTAGTTTGCACTTTGTAGTACACTTGAACCCATCTTTCATATGTTCGAGTGTTATAAGCTACAAGTGGTGACTACATACATTTTATAATAAAACAGAGATAGTATGTTAAAAGTGCATTTTAGTTCATATTTGAGAGTGAGTACATAATGACAGGAATATATTTTTCCCCCGAACTGTTTCTTTAAGCGATTCTTTTATGATTGACAAGCGCACGGACCAATCAGCGTCGCGGAGGAGGAGCGAGTCGGCCGCGTTCTACTTCCCTACATTGGAGAGGGCGGAGCTTGGAGAGGGAGGAGGTCGGTGCAAAATCGGCTTGGTTCATAATCAGCTTCAATCATGACCTGCGAAGATCAGCTGTGAAAGAGCGTCGCAAGCCGCGTCGGCCCTTGACTGCACATCAGCGCGGGCGTCGAGACTTCAGATCCGCTGGAAATGGCAGGGATCCTGGCGTGGTTCTGGAACGAGAGGTTCTGGCTCCCGCACAACGTAACCTGGGCTGACCTGAAGAACACAGACGAGTCCACCTTCCCGCAAGCAGAGGACCTGTACCTGGCGTGTCCTTTAGCATTCTGCATGTTTATGATCCGGCTGGTCTTTGAGAGGTACGTCCAGTGTCACATCTTCATCATCATCATCATCATCATCATCATCATCACTGCTGAAGAGGTTGCGCTCAGGGTTCACCCCCAGCTGATGATGATGAAGATGATGATGATGGGACATTTTTGTGTTCCTTCACATTGTCACTGAATCTTTGTATGAATTAGGACAATGACAGGAACCCAATATGGCCCATCTTCTGGAATAATAATAACACTGATGATGAAAGTAGGTCAGTGGCTCTCTTTGTTGTGCAGATCATTCTTAGGTGTGCCATCTATTTCTGTTTTTGTAAACCAAATCTGAAGTTTGAGAATCTCCACTGACTCCCAACACAGGGGCATGTTGTCACGCTACTGTATGGGGTAAGTTGTCACAAAGGGAGACACAAAGGGTGTCATTTTTACCACAAAAACAGTAAAATAATTGAGTTTAGGATGTTTGCTATTGTGTGTTAATGTCATGTAAATGCATGGACCCTATTAAGACTGTGTTGTAGAAACCCGTCGAGGTGACTGGCGATATGCTTGTGTTAATCTGGATTTTGGGTCGTCTTATTTAAAATATTTACAAACATTTTAAAAGAAACGTCATGGCCTACATTTTTAAGAGTCTCTTGACCTACATTTTGCTGTTCATCACACTGCTGAATATGCTGATTATATCTATACAGGAATATTTCAATAGCTGTGGAGCATGTAAACATCTTTTTCAGCCATACCTACTCTGACGTATAATAATAGTAATAATAATAATAATTTGTAATATTTAAAAAAAGTTTCTTATACTCACCAAGGCTGCATTTATTTATTCTAAAATACAGCCAAAATAGTAATACTGTGAAAATATTTCTTATATAATATTATAATAAAATAATTATTTGTTTTTTTTTTTTTTTTTTTTTTTTTAGTTGGTATTTTTTTTTTTTTTATTTTTTTTTTATGATTTCAAAAGAACAGCATTTATCTTAAATAAAAAATATTTTAAATATTAAAATATAATAATGTTATTATAATGTTATTAATATATCAATATTATATTATTTTTTAATATTACAAACTGTCAGTTTAGTCAATTTAATACAGCCTTGCTGAATAAATGCATTAATTTCTGTAAAAACAAAAACTAAAAAACATATTGACAATTTTTTGACAAAACAATTTTTGTGTATATAGGTAATAATAAATTAGTTAACAGTACTCATATTTTGTGTCCTGCCATGATATGTCAGCTCATATAAATTGAAAATATATTATTTGAGATTTTAACATAATTTCCTTCATTTTAAGTAAGTGGTGTTAGTAGCTAGTAACACCAAAAAAATAAATAAATAAATAAATAAAATAAATAAAAACAAAACAATAAAAAAACTACCATAGAATATACAAAAAAAACTTGTAATTCTTATTTTTATGTATAAATATATTTATATTAAATATCGAGCACATTATTTTTGCACCTGATGTTGTTGAGACATAATAAGTGATTGACTATGGATAAAAGTGAGAAAAAAATTAAAGTGGGAGATTCACCCAAACCTTTTTGAACAGGCTATATATACAGAGAGAGATTTTTCAGATTTTTTTTTGTTGTTGTTGTTATTAGCAGTGTTAGAGAAACAAGCTGTTGTGTGCGTTTGGCATTTTGAAAAGTTACTGACATATTGCATCTTCCTCATGTGACAACTAGTCGTATGCTTGAGATTACATGATAAAACCAGTCAGTGTGCACTTGATATCAACAGTAAATCATGCTTTCCAGTGAGTTATGAAACTTAGACATTAATTAATTTTGCTCTATTATGAGTTTAGACGTCTGAAAATGTGTTGGCTTTCAATGTCACAAAAGCAGCAGCTTAGACATCTTCTCTGCGGGACGACACAGTGTCAGGTTTTGTGTTTATGCATGCCACAGACCATCTGCTCTTCACCTTCATCTGACAGAGTTCTTCAGATCTGGTAGTTTGAAGGTGAAATATACTGTCAGGGTCTCCTCTGGGACTGTGTTTTATAATCAGAGTTCGTGTATAAGTTTAACCCGTGAGTACAGTCAGTTCTGGACCGGCTGAAACCTTTGGATCTGCGTTTACATAATACAAACCATCGCAAAATAATAAAAAGCCATCAGTGTTCAACCGAAATGTCGTGATAAATGCTCTCGTGGTCTTCACTGTGGCATCACTTGACTTCCTCTGTGGAAAGAGGACACACTATCTAAAGTACAAACATCCTCTTCTATCCTCCTGCGTTGCACAAGCGCTGTAAATGTTTATGATGAGCAACAGCCCATTTATGGCATTTCAGCCCCACAAAAGCAAACAGCGTGCAGGCCGCAAATCAGTCGGGTCACCCATAAGCTTACCACAGCTCTTCAGCTTTATAGAAGATTCATTTCTAGAGCATTTCATTGGATGACATTAATTAATTTAGTTTGTAAAAGCTCATTAAAATGGTCTGCTGTCACCTCCATTTCCATTCTTGTGACATCTCACTTTCTTAGACTTGCGAGGCCAGTTATATATATATATATATATATATATATATATATATATATATCTATATATATGATCATATTATATATATATACACATATATATATATTACGTGTGTGTGTGTGTGGTATATATATCAATTTAACAAATACAACAATAATTAAAATAAATATATATATATATATATATATGACAGTAAACATTCTTAGCCATTTCTGTTTTGAAGCACCTGTTAAAAAAACGAAACATGCTTGTAAGGATGTATTTATTTTAAAGTGTATATCAGACTTTTAGAAATATGCTCTGATCAAGTGAAGACACTTCACCTTTATTAATTATAGCTGATTTACACAACAACTAGAAAATGAACAGGATGTAAATAAAGAGTTAAAGTTGGCCACTGCTTGATTGAGTTCGCTTAATGTTTGTCTTTGATATGGATCTTTATAACATCATAATGATTTGTGTAATTCGATCAAACAGGACGGAATGTTTTTAAAAGACACAAACCGGGTTAAAGAAAGTGAAATAAACTGTTTACATCATTGCTATTGTGATAAACGAAATATGACTTTCATAAACAGTGAGTTTGATATTTAGACTAAGACGAGGATATGAAAATGTGCTGCATATTAGCAGTGACCCATGAATGTTTCTTCTGGTTGTTGTTCCTTTTTAACATTCTCATTATCAGATCGACAAGATAGAGTCACATTAGCATAACAAAACCAACTGTGATGCATCCGCTCTGATCAGCGGCTGTGTATTTCCTAATACACCGATGTTTATCAGACCTTCACAAAAGCAGCCAGTCAGCTGCAGAAAGACCAAATGCTTACAGCTGGCCTGCACGGTTTAACGCGCCGTCTCTGAAGATTTGGCAAGTGATTGCACACAGGAGGATTTTTTTAGCCGCCCGCTGTGGTTTTACAGCCTGTCAGACCTTCGGAATTAAGTTAGCAGACATTGATATTACAAGATATAAATCTAATGAAGCGTTCTTTGTTATTGCTTGTTTTAGGTTTATTGCGAGGCCATGTGCACTAGGTCTGAAAATCCAGGCCAACGGGCCGCAGAAGGCTCAGCCCAATGCCATTCTGGAGAAGGTCTTCACTGCCATCACCAAGGTAAAGACCATGTTTCACTACAACACACTTTTGAGCGGTTTACTGCTATTATAATGGCAGGAACAGCAGTTTGATAAAACAGGGCTATCACAGAAATTCAGTAAGCCAGTTTCAGTAGGACAGCAGCAACTAATGTGCTGAACAGATATGTGCATTTAACAATTGAATATTAACATAAACATTAACACCTTCAAGTATTTCTCAGTGAAATTATTGGTGTTTTTACTGCATTATTATTAATTGTGTGCATCAATACAACAGTTACATGTCCTTAGAGGAAAAAAATGCATCAGAAATGGTCATAAAAATATTGGCTTCCAGTTTTTTTTAGCAAACATCAGTTATGTTTATAACTACAAAAAAAAACATTAATTTTCAGAGTTTTAACCCTTTAAATGCTAGTTTGTTTACATAATGCCACTGCTGTTTATGAAAAAAAATAATAATTTTCCTTATACCAAACGCTAAGCAGATTTTTTTTTTTTATAATTAGAAACAAACTTAATTTTGCATTATTTTTTGTGCAGTGTCAGGATTAAAAAAATAAGTAATCCATTCACTCCAAATTTCTCCATACCAACACACCCAAATTATATCATTTCAACTGGCCTTTTTTCAGCAGAAACAGAAAACAGGAAAAAATAATTAAAATTAGCTCCATAGGCCAGACCTTAGAAAATGATAAATATTAAAAACACCAGATAGACATGTAATTAATGTTAAAAACTTGATTCTTACCACAGAGGGTCTTTAAATATAAATGTGTTGTACTGGCCTGTAAATCAAATTAGCTGAACATTTTCCTTCCGTTTTAGATTGAAATGTCTTACTGAGCTACCAAAGTTATCCAGCCAAGAGAAGCGAGTGTTTTATCTTGTCAATATTGTCGTTTCATTTATATTAATGGCATATTAGACAGTGGCAGGTCTTTTAGGCTGCATTTACGAGGCATAATGATCTGATATATAAACACTCGTCCATTTTTTATCCTGCCTGTTTAAGTTGTATTTAAAGGGACAGTTCACCCATAAAATAAATTCTGTTATTATCTCACCCCCGTGATGTTGTTTTTAGTGTTTAACAGAAGAAACAAAGTAATACAGGTTAAGAACAACAGCAAACTATGACTTCAAGACGAACAGGCTGTGTTTGTGCATTAATACTGTACCTCACCTGCTGTAGGTGAAATGATGCTCACATGAAACAGACGAGGACGATAACATAGAGAACCCAGGTGAAGTACAGCGATAATCCAAAAACATGAACTATGAATTAAATCCAAGACCTGAAACAAAACATAAACCATGAGCTTGAATAGAAACAGTAACATTGAACTGCATACATACATCAATACACAACAAAGTAACACGGCAAACATGAGGGCTTTAATACAAGAACTAAATTAAATTTGATATACAGTATATTTAATAATATATATTTTCTGACAGCCCTATTAATTTAAATGTGATTTTATACAACAGTTCAGTAAATAAGAAGTTGATATTGTGTTATATTTAAAACAATATTATGTGTTTTTTTTTTCTATTTTGCAGAGAACATATTACCTTTAAAGCCACAGCATAATTGTTGTGCAAGAAACCCAGCGGTGTTTAGTTTCTGAATGAATCCAAGTTTTGAACGAATCGAGTGAATCAATGATTCAAAAACCCATTCATTAAGAGTGCCGTTTACTTCATTCCTGAATGAATCAGCCGTTTGAACGAATCATAAATGCCTTTATTGCCACCTGCTGGCAGATTTAGTTTCTCATTTAGAATTTCATTTCATAAAAAAAATTAATTATAATAAAAAAATTAAAATAAATAATAATAATAAAAAAAAATTAAAGGGATAGTTCACCAGAAGACTGTTGATAACAAAGCTGTTTTAGTTACCGATGACTTTCATTGCATGAACAAAAACAGTGAGATGTTTCTCAAATTATCTTCTATAGTTTATGTTAGGCCGTTGTATCCTAAATGTTTATGTGTAGCCTAATACATTTTATGTTGAATCAAATAAAATATGTCTTTCTATAGCTACAATTTGGAATGTCTACTTGATACTTTCTCATTTAACACAAAAATAGCTATAAATAATCTCTTGTGGATATTTATTTAGCAATTCATTCGATTAATTAATCTAACTATTATGTAATTAATTATATATATATATATATATAATATATATATATATATATATAATAACGAACGGAAATCAAGTGAAAGAAAATAGTAAAAAAAATAGTCTTGCTGGTGCTGAACTGAAGCATGATGTTGAAAAGATTTTTATCAGCCATTTATCTTTAAAGAATTATTTGATTATGCAGAAACGTGATTAAAACCTGCAGAGACTGTGAATCAGAATCAAATTGAAGCGCTTATCACAGTCACTGAAATGAGAGACGCCTCGATTCCAGCGAATCACATTGGTGTACTATTCCTGCATTCACTATGATGAATGCAGGAATTTGTTACTATCTCCTCCATTGAGTTGAATCAGTATGTAATGCGAGTTCATTTATCTTGAATCAAATGTAAGTGCTCTTACTGAACTTCAGCGTGAACTTCTGAACTAAAGCAGAGCAGCGGTTGCCATGTAAAAGAAGAATGATGTTTCACCTTTTGAGCCCTTGTCTTAAAAGAAAGCGAGCGCTCTTGAAGGTGACGGCAGTGTGGAGTGTCTGTACAGGTAATCACAGTCTCAGAGTGATAGCGTGGCTCTTTGACATGTGTGGCTTTATCAGAGCTCATGTGCACTGACACATCGGCACTATTTTTAGCCACAACAGAACTAAGTTTCCTTGACAAATGTTCAAATTCTCAAACACACGAGATCCAGACACGCTTTAAGAATAAAAAGAACGTTCCTGCCTGAAACAGAGCTATGCAGAGAGACAGAGAGACCTCAGGGCGAAGCTCATCTAACTGGCACGTTAGCAGATACAGCCGTCTAATTGGAAACTGATTGAGTTTGGATGAAATCCATTAGTGATAGACATCAGTTTTGGGGCTGTTATTATTAGTGTTAAAACAGTAGATGTTCATTGAGGGTAAAATCATTTTCTATTCTGACCATTTCTTCAAAAAAAAAAAGTCTCTTTTTGGCCAAAGGAATCATGAAGGGATTTATTTTGCAGTAATGACCATATTTTACCCAGCTTTAATAATAATAATTATATATATATATATATATATATATATATAAATGAGAAAGAGTTTATTTTCATTTCCCTGCAGGTTATTTTCTGTGTAGAACAGTGTATGTGACAAATAAAAATCTTAAATCTTGTACTTCTGAAGCATTTATTAAACTTGGTTAATGTTAATTTCAACATTTACTAATACAGTATTAAAATCAAAAATAGTTTCTTTTAGTATTATTTCATGGACTTGACCTAACAAAAACTAACAGATAGCTACATTTTTATTAGTAATTTTTAAACAGATTTTAATAACTAATTTATTGCTCATTATAAATGTGACAGTTATGGACTTTTGTTTGTGTTCCTGTTTCTGCCTTAGTCTTCCTTTTGACCTAGTTTTCCTGAATGGCCTTAATTAGTTAATTTGGTTATTAATGCATATTAATGCATTAACTAACATTAATATTACATTATATAAAATAACATAATGTATTATTAGCATTAGATATAATTAACTAATGCAAACTTGTGTGTGTGTGTGTGTGTGTGTGTATATATATATATATATTTGATTGTTAAATGCTACGATAACAGATCATAATCAAGTATAAAATCTCAAACATATATTATGTCTTATGCATGACTAATAGTGGGGATTATGATTCAACCAGCTGACTGAATCCTATGATTCTTTTACATAATGACACTTTCAGTAAGTTAATGAATCATTTACTTGGCAGATTCATTTGGGGAAGTCGTGGCCTAATGGTTACAGAGTCGGACTCGTAATCCAAAGGTTATGGGTCACCATACTTGGCTGTATGTCTCGTCACTTTCACTTTCACTTTTCAACAGCATCATTCTGTTATTATTCAGTTATTCTGCATTATTATTCAGTTGCATTTTTCTTCATTTTCTTTGGAAAATGTCAACAAAGCATATTTCACCCTTTATTTGATCAAACTATAAACAAAACCCAATAACCAAATAAATAAATGATTTTCAGTAATGTCCTTTAATAGTCCTGCACTCTCAGATAAAAAGGTACAAAAGCTGTCACTGGAGCTGAACCCTTTTCAAAGAACCAAATATGTACCATTTAGTTTCTAATATGTACATTTTAGTTACTAATATATACCTTTAAGGTACATGCACCCTTTAAGAGGTAAATAAGGTACAAGGGTGTACCTTTTGAATAGATTCTGACCCAGTGAAAGCTATTGTACCTTTTTTTTCCTACTGTTCCTACTATTATGCTCGCAATTGACATAATTCTAATAGTGTATAATCATCAGCCATTTATACAGGTTCATAAATGCTTTTCTGAACGCTCCTTGTTTTACTGAATAAACTCACATGTGAACTGAATGAATGTATGGCCTCTTTTGTTCAGTCATTGATGGTCAGCAGATCCCCGTTCGTCAATGACTTGCTTCGTTCGTTCTGTTTGTATTTTCTTCAGTGCCATTCTGAATCATTCAGACGAGTTCAAAGGGGTTCAGTGAGCTCGAAAAATCAATGAAACGTCCCTAGAAAGGAAGGAATCACGAATTAGCGCAAGGAAGTGACTGAGAATGCTTGAAAGATTGGTTCATTCACTATGGAAACCCCAGTACTCCAGACATTACAGCATGCCTGCGCAGCATAATCACGCTCGTAGTGCAGATGGCTTTTTAAAGACAACGGTTTTAAATGTGCAGTGAGTGAATTTTTCAAGCTGTTAAATCCACATTGAGGCGGTTTGTTTGTGCTCTGACTGTGGCAGATCTCTGCAGTGACACGCTTCTGTCTGCTGTGTCTTCCAGCACCCCGATGAGAAGAGGTTAGAGGGTCTGTCCAAGCAGCTGGACTGGGACGTGAGGACCATCCAACGCTGGTTCAGACATCGACGCAACCAGGAGAAACCCAGCACACTGGCGCGCTTCTGCGAGAGCATGTGAGAATCAGCTCTGTTGAGAAATCTTGTTTTTTTTGTCAGGGCATGATTTGTTATTGTACTGCAGGATGCCTATTTCAGTGATATCTGTGTGGTAGTAGGGACTTTTTTTTTTAAGTTAATCTTTCATAATATGATGCATTTCTGTGTGAAACAGGATATTCATTAAGAAAAGGTGTAGGATGGGACTTGATTGGATGCTGAAAAGTGGACGTTACTTATCAAAATGAATCATGTGGTTGAAAAGTAGGGAAAGTCATTTGAGAGGCAGAACAAGTTATTCTATTTTGATAAAGTATTATGATTTTTTTTTCCTTTGGAATAATGTGCATTGATGAATCGTTCACAATAAGGAACATTTATAAAGTGCAGTACTGTTCAAAAGTTTGGGGTCTGTAATATTTTTGAAGAATTTTTGAAAAGTCTCTTAAGCTCACCGAGGCTGCATTTATTTGATTAAAAATACAGTAAAAACAGAAAAATTGTGAAATATTTTTGCAATTTAAAATAACTGTTTTCTATTTGACTATATTTTAAATTTTAAAAACAGTAATAATTTGAAATAGGCTTATTATTACAATTAAATTTTTATTTTTATTTTAATGATCCTTCAGAAATCATTCTAATATTCTGATTTGCCGATATGCTTAATATGTTTTTTTTGTTTTAGGATTTTTTATAGAATGATTAGAAAGTTCAGAAAACAGCATTTATTTTAAATAAAATTATTTTATATATTTAATAATTACAAATGTCCGTACTGTCACTTTTGATTGCTGAATAAAAGTATTAATTTCTTTAAAAAATAATTCAGTAATACAGTCGATTTTGATTTCACGTTAAGGTATTAAAGCCTTTATGATTTCATTTGGTTTGTGATGTTCCCCTGGGGGGTTCTGGCCGAGGGAAGCGTGTCTGCACTAGATAGGTGTCACCTGTGTGTGTTATTGTGTACCAGTGTCCTCTAGTTAGGCGGCATGAGGGCATAGTCTGTTTCTTTACCTCTCAATCTTTCTCTCTTATCTCTCCATGTTGTTGTCTGTCTTTGCTCATCCTGTCCACAGCATCTCCTATTCTTGTCCTCCGCTGCTTTATCTCTATCATCCTTTCCACAGTCTCCCAGTACTTCAACATGGATTCAAAGGAATATTTTACCAGTTGATGTTCCTGTGCTGCATCATGTCACTCATGGATTTGACCTCAGCTAAACTCTCATCAGCAGCTCGTTGTTGCTTTTATCGCTGTAAATCAGCAACTTCTCACCGTTTTGTCCAGCGTTTGTGTCCTCAGCGGTGGGATTGGTTCTGTTGGTTTGTGTCTGAAAGCCCCAGAGGTTATAGTGATCATCTGATCAGTGCTGAAGCACGACACTGTGCCATTTACTTCAGAGGCAATTAAGCCACAGCCTTCAGAGATCACAGAACACGCTCACGTGTGAGTGTAACCTAATGAGAACCACGAAACGATGCCTTTCTCTCAGAGAATAATAGAGCGACTTTGAAGAGCATATTCGGTGGCCTTTGAAAACTAACTGTGCAGTATGAGCCTAAGGCTGCACGATTTGGGATAAAAATTGGATTGCGATATTTCTGATAAAAATTGTGATTTACTTTGTAAATTATAAGATGTATTGTTTTACAATTTATTTAAAAAATTAACTAAAATAAAATAAATTATTTTATTTTTTATGTGATTTATGTTTGTTTGTTTTTCTTAAATTCCGGCTTTTCCAAAGGGCTGCACAATTTGGCAAAGGAGTGATTATATATCAAGATGACTAAAGAATAATAATATTAATATTCAATAATAATAACATTATTATTATTATATAGTCATCTTGATATATAATCACTTTTTTTGCCAAATTGTTGTTGCTATTACTTTTATTATATTCATTATGTATTATTATAATTATATTAAATATTTATTATTATTGTTATGATTGCATTTGCAATTAAACTTAAAAATGTTTTTACTGTGATTAAATAATAATAATAATAATAATTTATAGAAATTATAATAATTATTTATATTATAATAATAGTAATAGTAATAATAATAACAATAATAATAATTTATAGAAATTATAATACATATTTATATAATAATAATAATTTATAGAAATTATAATACTTATTTATATTATAATAATAGTAGTAATAACAATTTTATTTTACAATGCAACTGGAAAATTACAATACCGATTTTTATGGCTATGTCTTAATTTCTTCAATTTCAAAAGTTAAACCATTGAGTTTTTTTTTATTATTATTATTTCAGTAGAAAAGCAGTCTGTTGCACTCTGTGCTGTAGTTTTTTATTATTAAAACACATGGTTTAGCTTCTGGATGTGGGATAGAGACACGCTTGAATACACCAGACACACTATTTTGCAACTGTTTGTAATATACTCCTCAATACAGATCTGAAATCCACTGTGAACTATACGTCAAACCAAGAACGTGTCAGTCTTATATTCACTTAAATTCCCTTCTTTGGATGAGATTGGACGTGCAGCATGATTATCTCTGACATTATGCAAAAACCGCGTCAGGCTTAACGTCAACAAACACACAGCATCTGGCAGATTTCATACAGCTCTCTGACAAAATACTGAACTGAAACGCACAAAACTGACCACACAATCTGTGGAAACGCTCAAGTTATACAGTGTTTCTATGGAGACTAAAAATATTCCTTATTCTCTGTGGGTGTGGAATAATCCACTCTCTCTGTGAGCCCTCGCAAAGTGAGAAAGACGATCAAAAAAACCCTGTTGCGTAAAGTCAGTCGAGGTTACACCACTAACAAGAGTCTGTGCTGTAAATGAACCAATCTTTCTTCTCCTGCAAAACAAAACAGACAACAACGAGGACAAATACAACTGAACTTTCGGTGAGAAAAATGTCAACTTGTTAAAATTCTAAGCCAGAAAAAATACAACACTGACAGAATCAGGTTATGTTCAGAGTAGTATATTGTCATATTGTTTATGGTTTATTCTAACATGCATTTGAGAAGACAATACACCATAGTTGCATAGAAACTAATTAAAAAGTCTTAAAAACTAGTCTGACCTTCTAGCAGTTAATCAAGGAGTAATCAGTCTTACTTTTTAAATTCAAATTAGATCAATCTAAGCTTTTATGTAACTGACCTAAAGTTTTAAAGAAATAAATACATGACTAACTTGCAAGACTAGTCAAAGCAGTTTGTACAAGCGGCCACCAAACCTGTAATGAGAAGCATTTATAAACCATTTAAGAAGCATTTACAAAGCAATTATGATAAATATTCATATTGTAATTTTACAGTTGCATTGTAAAATAAAAGTATTGTTATTCTTATATTTTTTATATTTTTGTATTTTTAAATTTGACAGCAATCTAACGTTTGTTTAATTGTTTTTATTTACTATTATTTGTAGTAATTATTGTTGTTGTTATTATTATTTGTAGGGTTGCACTAATTTATATATCAACATAAAAATAATGATAATAATTAAGACAATCTTTTTAAAAATAATTTGCTGTGCTTTATGGGATTGTAATTTATTAATAATTACTATTATTATTATTATTTGTACGGCTACACTAATTGTATATCAATATGACTATACAATAAAAAATAATAATATAGACAATATTTTTTATTAAATTCTGTAATTTGCTGTGCTTTATGGTATTGTAATTTATCATCATCATCATTATTACAGTATATAGTCATATTGATATATACTTAGTGCAACCCTACTAAAATAATAATTATTAATATTACTACTATTACTAAATAAAAATATGAAACTGAATGTTAGCTCTCCATTAAATTAAATAATTTGAGTGTTAAATAATAATAAAAATGTAGACAATCTTTTTCATTAAATTGTCGTTTGTTGTGCTTCTTGGGATTGTAGTTATTTCCTCAATAAAGTACACAGCCTTCTTTGCCAATTTTTTCCTGATTTTTGATTCAAAGTTGTTTGTCTATTGGATTTTTTTTAATCCGTGTGGAGAAAATGAATGGGAAAAATACTTAAAGGCTGCTAACCAAGTAGTTGATCGCTGATTTGCTAGTTAGTAGATATTGAACTAACTGCAATAATTAGATGAAATCTATAAATTTCACTCAAATGCTTATTTCTCTCTTTCTCTATCCACCCCCACCCATGTGTAACTAACCTGTTTCCAGGCAACTGTGTCGACCTCTAATGAAGTAAATAACTCCTGCTTGTTTGTTTTTTAAATATTGATCAAGAATAACGCTCCAAATTGCAGTGTGTTAAGTTACCAGGACACCAAACAGCAAAAACTGCCCTTTCGTTTCATTAAGCCTCAATTGACTATTTTCCCGCTGCTTAACAAAGGCCTAGCTGTGCTCAAAATCCTTCATTAGCCCAACAGTATCTTTCTTTCTCTCAGCCGTTGATTATGAAGAAGCGCTCGTGAAAGGTCTCGGCTCGGTTTAATGGAAGTTACAGGATCTGGTGTTTGCTGTGCTGCATGGTCCATCGCAGTCTCAGAGGCCTGTCAGACAGCATCACGGATCAACTACAGAATAGAGATCTCTCTTTTGGAGGAGACTCGGAGAGAATAGGTGTATCTGGAAGGTCTTTCAAGGTCAGGTTTCAGCTGAAGCCCAGCGGCTCTGATTTGCTGTCTGGTACAGCAGCTGAATGCAAGACATCCAAAGCTTCTCAAATAATGAGCCGAGAAACACACTGAAAAATGCATTGCTTTTGTATAATCCTGATATCATTTCAGCCTTATGAAACATCATTTCAGCTGTTTAAACCAAGAAGTCAAATACTATTTTTAAATAGCTCAAAATGATTTCTACATAGTTTTTCACTAAATGGAAAGGAAATAATTGTATTGGATGGAATTCAATTCACAATTTGATATTTATTTATTTTATACAGATAATCATTTTTTTACAAACAAATTTAGTTTAAAGATGGAGTGTGTAATTTGCCATTTAAAAAAAAAAAATAATAATAATGATAACTTTACTTCAGCTACTTGCCAAGGCAACATTTCACATTTTCATTTAGTTTAACCTGAAGTAGGCTACTAAAATAACAAACTGCTTATTACTGCAAAATTACAAAAAATGAAAACAGAAAAAAATATGAATAAAAACTAGCTCAAAATATTAATTAAAACTATAATAGCATTTAGTTTTTAAAGCATATTTTATATTGAATGTAATTATATGTGTTTCTTTGTTCCTCTTTATTAGCTTGTATGTAGGGCTGCACGATTATGACAAAAATCATAATTGTTGATTATTCCCTTGAAATTGTAATTGCGATTATTAATTACAATTATCACAATTTACATTGAATGGTTTATACAATTGTTTGAAGCAACTGCATGCCGTATTTTGATATGAAAATAAACAAAGCTGAAATCACTCTAACTGAAAAACTTTTAGTGCTTTTCTGTAGTATTAAGCCTCAAATATCAACTATACATCGGATTGGTTTCTTCTTTAAATTATAAAAAAGTAAAAATATGTATGGCATTATAATGTTATACTAAAACTGAGATTAAAATAATGGGAAAAAAACCTTTAGATAACATGTAGAAAGAATATATATATATATATATATAATTTGTAGCCAAATTTTATTTTACATTTTATTATTAAATTTGTAATTATTTTAAAATACTTGTAATTCTAAAAACTATTTAATACAAATGCACAGATCAGTTAGATATTTAAAGTCTTTAAATTCATTAATTAGTTATTTTAAAAAATTGTGATTCCCATAAGTAGAGTTGGATCAGAAACGATTCCCAATTAAAGATTGCCTGAAGATTCATGGAAGTACAATCTGATGGTATCTTGCAGTTTTTCAGTGGCTCTGTGCGTCAGACAGACACTGACTCTTACTGTGGCTGGTTTCCGTGTCCATCTGTACTGAAGCTCAGCCTTAAAGGAAGGAAACGCAACTGATGTTGTTTTCATTTCTCATGCGGAGTGACAGGGAGCTCTGTCTGTGTGAATATCAAAGCAGTAATTAATGGCATGTATCACATGGTAAAGCCCAGAGGGCTGGACGACCGCAGTCAGTGGGTCTCAGTGAACGCTGTGTGTCTGTGGTAGGTGTTTGTTTGGCTGCGAGACTCTTTGATCTCGGAGGTATCGGCTGGCACAGGCGTCTGTGCCTGGAAACTGACCACAGGCAGAGAGATCTATAACCACAGGGACAAGTTAAAAAGGCCACGCCAGCTTAACCCCCCTGCTTTCCCCAGAACACACCAACTCTTCAGTCGTTCCCTTGAATATCACCGTTTGCCAATAAAACAATACTGAAAACATTACTCAGCGATCTGAGAATCCTTCTCTCTGATGATATTTCAGAAATCACGTCATCTTTAGAGAACTAATGATCCCAGATTTGGGAATAAATCACTCTTCTGATTTACTCTGACCAACATTTTTGCAAAAAGGTCTGAATTTGTTTGCAATTTGGTTTGACAGTTTTATCTTGCACTCCTGCGTTATTTCTTTTCATGCATTTATGAGTGATTTCTTATTTTCGCAAAATAAGAAACGCAATACGATGGAAAACAAATGATATGATGAAAGCATTTTCAAAGGCTAACCCGGTTAGCTTAGGATTTTTCCATTGGCTTTTGAATTATTGGTGAAAATAAGCTTCTTTTTTAATGATTCTTTTAAGTTTTGCTCATTAAGATTCGCAAATGAGCACAATTTTTATGGATTATAGTGAAGTGAAGTGACATACAGCCAAGTATGGTGACCCATACTCAGAATTCGTGCTCTGCATTTAACCCATCCAAAGTGCACACACACACCGTGAACACACACCCGGAGCAGTGGCCAGCCATTTATGCTGCGGCACCCGGGGAGCAGTTGGGGGTTCGGTGCCTTGCTCAAGGGCACCTCAGTCTTGGTATTACCGGCCCAAGACTCGAACCCACAACCTTAGGGTTAGGAGTCATACTCTCTAACCACTAGGCCACGACTTCCCCAATGAAGTCCAAATGCAATTAGCAGAAGTAAAAAGCTAAAGTTAGGTCGGTGTACACCACAATTTAAAACATTTCCCTGAAAACTTGAGTTTAGTTTGCAAGAGTGTGATTATAAACACAGTACTCTCTGAAGGTAATGACAAGAAAGTAGTTTGACCAATAGCATGCAGGCCTTTAACAAAATCGACCAATCACAGAGTACAAGAGGGTGGGATTTATATACTCAGAAAAAAGGTACAAAAGCTGTCACTGTGATGGTATCCTTTCAAAAGATACTAATATTTACCATTTAGGTACTAATATGTACTTTTTAGGTCCTTTTAGGAGTAAATAAGGTACAAAGTTTTCAAAAAAAGGTGTCCTTTTTTTCTGAGAGTGCAAAAAAACAGTCAACTGAAAATATGTGTACATAATGTATGAGGACTGTTCAGAGCTTGTCAACAGAAAAACAAGGCATTTTGGGCAATTTAGAAATCCCAGCCAGGACACGTCAGAGAAGTAAAAGCTTCAAGTAAGCTTATCATCAGTAAACAAAAACAAAAATCACAAGTAGAGTATTACTAATGCATTTTATGTTGTAGAATAAAACATGAAAATTTCATAAGCTCGTGTTAACCACAGACCTTATTTCAGGCCTTTAGCCAGACACCCATTCAAAAAACACATTGACTTTGAGATGATGGAACCTGAAGTGCAAAAATGTTGAACTTGTTTCTGGGTTTTGCCTACTTGGTCATTTATTCCTTTCAGTGTTGCACATTGGCATCTCTCACTGAATTTTTATTCCCTTTTTGTGCAAACGACTACCATTATCTGTAGTTTTAATGTCACATTCAATGTTCGTAATAGCAGTGGTTCTCCATAGATGTCCATCACAGGTTACGCAGCACAGCACTGGAAATGTACAGAATGGTCATTAAAAATATATATATATTTTCTCTACTTTTTGTCTGATTCTCAGTTTTAATATATTTTTATACCTCGCTAAGACTCATGCATAGGCCACATTTTTATATTGTCCACTCACATCCTGCACTGGCAGTGTTTTACATGCACGTTTATTCATGTGGCAGATGCTTTCATCCTTTAACATTGAATGTGACATTGCATTCAGGTTTTGCATTTGATCACTTCATGCATTTGCTGGAAATCTGACTCACGATCTCACCATTCTTAGCGCAGTGCTCTATTGTTTGAGCTTTAGTAGTGTTTTCTTCTTTGAGTTGCATAAACCACTACTTCTCATGCAAAAGCTGAGACGATCGGCCAAACAGTTTAAAGAGTGGGCTGAATTCAACACTCAGTTTTGAGCATACAGTTATCAGTTCGATTTCAAAACATGAAGTGTTATTTTCACTGTGCATATACAGTCTGAAAAAGTTAGGACACCCTCTTGAATTCCATGGTTTTTCGTTATCAGGACATAATAAAAAATAAAATAAAATCTAGTCCTTGACAGGTCTTACAATTTGGAAAATAAAACCTCAGATGAACAACAACACATGACATATTGCACCGCAACGCTGAACTCATATGTCATCCGTCCGGAACTGCTTCCGTTTACAACGAGCGCAGGCTAGATTAAAGTGATTATTACGTTTTGAATATGGATATTTTTCTTACAAAAACACATAGATTTGCCACAGGAGGCTTTTTTCACCCCTCGGAGCCGTGTGAGACACTTTTTTTTTTTTTATGGATGGCCGCTTTTTATTTAACTTCTTTTGGACTGATGCATGCAACACCCGCTGACTGAAATTAAACGGCTTGAAAGATCAAAGACAAATTTTAATATAATTTCAACTGGATTCATCTGAAAGAAGAAAGTCATATACACCTAGGATGCCTCAGGGATGAGTAAACACAGCCTAATTTTCATTTTTGGGTGAACTAACCCTTTATTTCAAGTTATTGCTGCTAAAAGTGGATCTACAAGCAATTTAATCCTAGGTGTCCTAACTTTGTCACACATGGTTTTTCCATTTTGGCTGACTGTATGTTTTTAAGGCTCTTCTAGAGATCTGCAGTCAATTCAACTGAAGGTGGTTCTTGGCCCGAAAAGTTTAAGAAACACTTCTTTAGAGTAGCCTAGTCTGACTTGCAGAAGTTGATGGATGGAAAAAAATACAAAAGAATAGGGGAAAAGGTTACATGAATCAGCACTGTAAAGCCTGGTGAGAGAAGTGTGTGTGTGTGTGTGTGTGTGTGTGTGTGTGTGTGTGTGTGTATGTGTGTGTGTGTGGTTTGTGGTGGAACAACTGGTTTAGGGTGACTCATACAGATGACATGTTGAAAAATAGGGTGACTGGTGCAGAGCGTTTTAGAGCAGTGCTTCTCAACTGGTGTTGCTTCAGGACTCAGATTTTACTCTCAACATCAAGTCAACGTGAAGAAAATGTACTTTAAAAAAGCATTAAAGTTTATTAAAGGGTCATATAATGAAGAATTACATTTTCCTGAAATGTTTTAAAGTTTATTACTTGTTTTAAGATGAATTGGACTGCAAAATGAGCATAGCAGTTGTGTTTTTTGATAGTCGGGGCCAGTCAAGGGACAGTTATAATACAGTAAAAACAGTAAGATTGTGAAATATAATTAGTTTCTATTTGAATGTATTTTGTTAAGTGGAATTTCAAATTTCAGCATTACTCAAGTTTTCAGAAATAATTCTAACATGCTGATTTCCAGTTCAGAAAGCATTCCTTATTATGTAACTATGTTTTCATCCATCTTCTGTGTGCCTCTGTTATCGGCAAAGTGAAAATGCAAAATAAAAGTTATAACACTGATAATGTTGTGTGTTGTGTATTTATGTTTTCTTTTATAAAATATGTGTTTTTTTGTATGTTTTGTTGTATCGGTTGTATTGTTAAACAGTTTCCATGTTTGAGAGGCGGTATACTCTTACCAATAGTACAATATAATTTAAAAATAATAATACAATATTTAATGCACAATTGAACAGTACCAAGGAATGACACAGGCACTCGGATGCTGCATTTATGCTAAAAGTATTTCCAAACAATTTTTTGTGACATTGAAATAGAATGTATGTACTAAAGTTATTTGAAAAAAAAAATATCGTTGACATTTTGATGTTTTGAAAAAAGAATGTCTCATTTAAAACTTGCTACTTCATATTATTGTGGAAACCATGATGCATTTATTTATTTTTGTTTTGTTTTGTTTTATTTTATTTCTTCATTAAATTCAAAAGAACAGCATTCATTTGAAATAGAAATCATTATAAATGTCCTTACTGTCACTTTTGATCAATGCATCCATGCAGAATGAAAATATGAATTTCTTTAAAGAAACCTTGCTGACCCCAAACTTGAATGTTAGTGTATGTTTGTTATGCACTAAACACTGCCTCTCAGTGCCCTCACTTAAGGGGTAATTATCTAATAATCGCCCTATCTTCAGCTTCGCCTTTGTTATGAAGAATGTGCTGTGAAATGTTGTCACGGTAACAGCAGGACGTAAAAAAAAAAAAACAGGACTTCTTGCACATTGAATTCCTAATCAGTGTTGAAGTACTTGAGCGTGAGGAGTGGGGTTTACCTGATCGCGGTGCTCTGGATGAAATGAGGACACAAAGCTTTTCTTGTTGATGCTTCTGCATTAAAATGACCTTTTGGTGCAATAGTAATGCAAGATGCAATGTTTCTGAATGTCCTGTTCTGTGTGTTTTCTTCACAGGTGGAGGTTCACGTTTTACCTGTACATATTTACGTACGGTGTGCGCTTCCTGAAGAAGGTAAACAATCTCGTTTGACTGAATAATTGATGGTCATTGTGAAAAACATGTGATCTTTTATGACTGACAAGTCGATACATCCATTATTCTGGATGTTGTCGAGCAGAGAAGCTTTGTTTTTTTCACAGCATTATCAAATAGATTCAGTGTCACAGTTTTTATTTACTTATTCGGTATCACGACTACAAAATGCAGCAGCGCACTCAGAGTTATTCTTCGTTTTGCCTTTCATCACCTCTTGGGGTTTTGCGGCGCGGACGTGCAGAAAAGATAAAGTTAGAGAGATGTCAGCCCTGACTTGATTTTGATTTTATTTGTTGTGTCATACTGTGCCGAGAGAGACAGCTTCCATAAACTCTCTTTCTCTCTCTGCCCTTCCTCTCATAAAGCTATTCATAATTCATCACGCCATCCATAATGCAGATTATTTTCCTCCAAACAAACATGTTCAGAAGAACTGGCCGCATCTTTGACTCTTCAATGAAGAGCATTTTGATATGATTTTACTGCATTCATTTGTCAATTTTAAGTAGATGCATATAAATGTATGTAGTTTAGATCTGTAAATTTATATATAAAAAATATATTTAAAAATACATAAAAAATAGAAAAAAAACAGATGAATGCATTATATATTACAGACCAGCAATATATATATAAAGAGAGAGAGAGAGAGAGAGAGAGAAATATAGATTTAGATATTTTAGAAATAAATATATAAATATTTTGCACACTTTCATACAGCTTTGGAAAGTAAGCATATACAGACGAATAAATATAATTTTTGAATAAACTGTTCCTTTAAATGAGTATTAAGCATCATTTTTACTTTAATTCAAAAGCAATGTTCCAAAAATGGGCATATTAGGGAACACATCTATAGGATTATTTACGAATAGACACAGGTAGGTAATGCTGTGTGTCTTTGTAGAAACTAGGCTAAAGGTGAACTGCTTGAACTTGCATGACAGTGCACTTTACTGAATGAGTTCATATGCTTCAGATGGGACGCGTTTCTCCTGCTGCTGTTATTAATAGGAGCAGGACTGGAAGTGGGCTGACATAAACCCAAAACAGACCTACAGCTCATACAGGCTCAAGAACTGAAGAACAGAGAGACTCATCTGTTGTGTTTAACTTAATTAGGGAGAGTAGGCTGTTGAGAAATTGGTATTGGATTCTTCAGTGTCCTTGTCCTAAAAATGATTGGTCATGTGTAGACAAACACTCTAAAGTGCATTTTCTGCACGGGCATTTGCACCCTTGAACCGAACAAACTAGCTGAATCACAAAAAAATAGTGTTAGCACTTCACACAGGAGGAAAGGGAGAGTTGGTCATAAAATTCATGGACATTTTAAGACATTAAAGCACTCGTTTCTAATTGTCCTAAGGAGAATTTACCATAGTTCTTGCATAGTTTGTCATTTAAAGAACATATGTGACCCTGGAGCACAAAACCAGTCTCTGGGGTATATTTGTAGCAATAGCCAAAAATACACTGTATGGGTCAAAATTATTGATTTTTCTTTTATGCCAAAAATCATTAGGATATTAGGTAAAGATCATGTTCCATGAACATATTTTGTAAATTTCCTACTGTAAATATATCAAAACATAATTTTTGATTAGTAATATCCATTGCTAAGAATTCATTTGGACAAAGGCGATTTTCTCAGTATTTTTTTTTTGCACCCTCAGATTCCAGATTTTCAAATAGTATCTCGGCCAAATATCATAACAAACCATATATCAATGGAAAGCTTATTTATTCAGCTTTCAGATGATGTATAAATCTCAATTTCCAAAAATTGACACTTAAGACTGGTTTTGTGGTCCAGGGTCACATATAATGATGTTACAGCATCAGGCGTCTGTTATTCTTGTATGTGGCCTTTGAGAACGATGTTGTGAAGTTGCTAATTTGCCAAAAGTAGCGTTGGATTGGATCATACGTCAGTATTCTCAGAGCACAACAGCAGATCTCAGAAAATCATCAGCTTCACAACACCAGGCTTTGATGCCAACTAACTTTCCCACATAATGATGTGATTTATCGAGAGGGGAAAAAGTGAATTCAAAGCATGTCAATTATATAGCTAGCACTGAGGATAATGACTGTATTTTCAATCTTTTTCATACTTTGATGTAGCAGAATTCAAAAGACATTATCTTGTGTCTTTAGTGAAAAGCTCTGGAGATCATTTGTGTGTCTGTGTTTGGTTTTAAAGAGCCCGTGGCTGTGGAACACACGAGAGTGCTGGTACAACTACCCCTATCAGGTACATTTATACTGTCTGACATATCAGTTAATTATTAAATGGGTCATACTGTATCATGCTTTTTTTTCTCTGAGGGTATGTTTACACAACAATGATTTACTAAAACAGAACAGATTTTCCTTTGCGTTCTTGAAAAGTTTCACATACAGATGACAACATTGTCAAAACGATCCCTATTTACACAGGTCAGCGAAAAACACTGAAATGCTGTATTTTCAGGCCTGAGTATGCCGTTTTTGTATAAACAAATGGCCAAAACACATAAAATTTGTTTTCTGTTTTTGGTTAAATATAGTGTCGTGTAAACTCCCCCCCCAAAAAAGTGATTTTCATGACTATATTCCACCCTCTCTGACTATTAGATCCTTTTTGAAAGTTCGTTACCATTTTGCATGGCAATGCATTAACAGATCATTCAGTTTTTACATATTTAATGCCGTTTTTAAGGTCCCAAATCAGGGATTCCCAAACTGCGGTTCGCAGAACGTCAGTGGGTCCATGAGTTGATGAAAAGCTAATAATGAAATTGTTGAAAATATACATAATTTGAAAATAAAAATACTATATTTGACATCTAATTTAAGTTAAAGTGTATTTAATATTTTATCAAATAAATAAAAAAAATCCATTTTATTTGTTTATCAGCATGTCGTGTGATCATTAACCAACATTAGAGAAGCATTAACATGCAAATGTTATGTTAAAATTGAAATATTAAAGGAACGGTTCTGCAAAAAAAAAGATGGGTTAATTTCTTCATAAGAATAGATTTGAAGAAAGGTTCGCATTGCATCACTTGCTCTGCAGTAAATGGGTGCCGTCAGAATGAGAGTCCAAACAGCTGATTAAAACATCACAATAATCTACAAGTGATCCACACCACTCCTGTCTATTAGTTTACTTTTTTTTTTTTTTTTTTTTGAAGAGAACACATGCATGTTTTTTAAAAAATAAATAAATAAATAAATAAATAAAATAACTTCAAAGCTTCTGGCTAAAATACGGGTTCTTTATCCATAATATTGCTATCTTCAGTGAAAAAGTCGTATTGTCTGAATCAGGAGAGAAATATGAACAGATCAAGCACCGTTTACAAGGGAAAAGAGTCCAAAACAGTTCTTAACAAATACTTCTGTGGAGTTCGATATGAGAGGACAAAAGTCATATTTTGTTAAAACACCTTGATGGATTTGTTGTTTCTTTGCAAACTTAACTTAAACTTATAAATTGAACGAACATTTTAGGTCTGATGATTTGTTCTGCTGGAAGAGTTTGTTTGTGAATGCTTGAAATACTCATTAGGGCTGCTGTATGCGTGGGTTTGTGTTGCTGACTCTATTGTGTCTGACTTTTATAGCCGTTAACCGTGGATTTGCATTACTACTACATACTGGAGCTGTCCTTCTATCTGTCGCTGCTCTTCTCACAGTTCACAGACATCAGAAGAAAGGTACGTTAACCATGAGTTTACAGCCTCCGATAAACCTTTTTCATCTACAGAGCATCAGTATTGGGCTGCTGGCAGCAGTAACTGCACATCTGAATTCGAAAGATAGCTTTGTGGAAGGCAGTGAGCGTTGCTTTGGTCTGGTTAGACGCGTCTGCTGCAGCGCTTTGAGTTTCTCGTGAGAAGGATCATGCTGGGTTTATTAGCAGCGACGTGCGGCTCTCTTTTCCTCTGCTGTGCAGGGGCGGAATGGTTTTCTGGTTCCTTTTAAACTTTTGAAATCATGACCACTAATAACTGCTGCTATTTAATTTCAGCTGAGGCATTTAATATTCATTGTGTTCTGATATTCATATAAGGTTATGAAAAAAATGCATATTCATGATCAGTATGCATGATGTTCATTTATATGCAAGATTGAGTTGAGTTTCTTTATGAATGCATTGTCATGTGCATAAATTGCAGTTTTTAAATTAACATTTGGAAAATATTGCAAGTCAATGGGTGCCTGACAGATTATGCTAATTTATCTGGAAATTAAACTTTTGCGGTTTAAATTGTTGCAAATTTATTTTCAGATTTGGTCTTTTGATAACACAGGAGCAAGTGGAAAATGGAAAAGTGGGAATATTGTTTAAAATTTTGGTCTACTACTGTTGTATATTAAGCACACTAAATAAATTAATAAATGCATTATCATTCAAAAGTTTGGGGTTTGTAAGTTCTTTTTTTTTTTCCTTTAGAAATTCAGCAAGGATGCATAAAATTGCTCTAAAGTGTCAGTAAAGACTTTTTGTTGTTACAGAATGTTTGCATTTGAAATAAATGCTGTTTTCTTTTTAATCTGCTATGCATCAAAGCATCCTGAAAAAATACAGTGTGACAGTTTCCACAAAGATATTTTTTAACATTGATTCTTGGGCAGCAAATCAGCATATTGGAATGATTTCTGACGGATCATGTGACACTGAAGACTGGATTAATAATGCTGAAAATTCAGCTTTGCATCACAGGAATAAATCACATTTAATATATATATAAAAAGAGAAAATGGTTAATTTAAATTGTAATAAAATTTCACCATATTACTTTATTTTTCTGTATTTTTGATCAAATAAATGCATCCTTGATGGGCTCAAGACTTTCAGAAACATATATAAAATCTTACTGATCTCAAACTTTGAATGAATGGATAAATGAAAATGAATGGACATGGATTAAATCATTTTGGAAAAATGTCATACATTTGCATGTAGGATTATTTTTGGACAAAAAATGAATGATAAAGTTTTTTTTCTAACTAGCTTCAGTTACACATTCTGTCAGGTGCACAGTCTGTGTTTGTTCAGGCTGTACTGGGTTGCCCCACCCACCGTCACATCTCATTGGTCCAAACTCCTTCCTTACATAATTCATAATGCTATATTAACATAATTTATCTTCTATTTGGCTGTTATCACACCACAACGCTCATCGTTTCTGCTTTCAGTGTGGACAGGCAAATGACTTGTCCCGTGTTGATTAGGGCAGCGTGGTCTCAATGTAAAAGTGCTCTCCTGCAGCCCACATGAGCACTCTCTGTCACAGCCGTATTGGTTTTGAGATGTAACGCAGGAGAAGCTCAGCTTGTGTGTTTGAACAGGTGGACTCTTGCTCTCAAAGACTCCTTGAAATCGCAGTTAGCACCTGCAGTCTGTGCTTTATAGATTTTCTTTCTCTTCTTTCCTCCACAACCCCTCAGTGCCAGACTCATGCACTCAGCCGCTCTCATTTCTCTGCTCACTGTTGGCATGTTTTTCTGTTTTTAGTGTTTTGAGGCAACACATACTGGTTAAGGTTTGTTGGAAATATTATATATATATATATATATTATATATATATATATAGATATATATATATATACACACATATGTATATATATATATACACACATATATATATATATATACACACACACATATATAGATATATTATACTATAATATATATATATATATATACTTATATATTATATTATATATATATATATATATACATATATTTAGTGCTGTCAAACACATCCAAAATAAAAGTTTTTATCTACATAATATGTGTGTACTGTGTTTATTTATCATGTATATATTTATAGGTATATATTTAAGAAAACTGTTATGTTTATATATTAAATATATTTATATATGATAGAATGAATATATGAATATAAATATATACATGTAAATATTTTCAAAATATACTGTATGAGTGTGTATATAAATATACACAACACACACACATATATTATGTAAACAAAAACTTTTATTTTGGATGAGATTAATCACGATTAATCATTTGACAGCACTTATATATAATATTTAAAATATTTATATAAAAATATTTAAAAAAAAACTTATGTATCAAGATTATTATTCTTAATTACTAAAACCATGAATAAATTGTATTACTAAAAAAATAAATAAAATGAAACTTTTAATTTTAACTTGGCTATATACATTTTTATTTCAGCTGTTTGCCAAGGCAACAAATCTTTTTTGCTTTTAGTTAAAGTTCTAATAAAAAAAAAACTTAATAAACTAACATATATATACATAAATGACAAAAACACAAAATAACTAAAGACTTTAAAAATTAAAACAGAAAATATAAATTCTAATAATTACCTAATTATATGAATTATTACCTATTAATAATATATCTAATTTAAAATATTAACAAAAACTATAATAGTATGTATGTATATATTTTTTATTTACATATATAATAGTATGTACATTATATATATATACACAGTATATATAAAATGTATTTATTTTTATTTATTTTATTATTACTTTTACTTTGACAGTTAAAAAATAATAATAATAATACTCTACCCTAACAATCTTTTTTTCTTCCTTTCATGCCCTGCTGTTTCCTTCAGGAAATGCAAATCTTGTTTTTCTTTGCTCTATCCTTTCAGTTTTTCCGTGCACGTATTGAGGATGTGCTCTGCCTCGTTCCTGCCCGCACCAGTGTGTCCCTTCTCTTCGTTTGCCATGCTTCCGTTCTGTTTTTCACCCCACTTCACTTCCTCCTCATCTTCATCATCATCAACCTTCATCATCTCAGCTTGCTGAGTCAGTGCAATCCCACGATGCCGCGGGGGGAGCATGCAACACCTAGCCTCTTAACAGCATTCTTCAACAGGATTTCCTCAGTGAGAATAGACTGTGAGGACACTGAAGGCTCCATCTTTATCTATATGATTCCTTAAATAGCAGTGTTTGATAATGAAGCTGATTAATTTGATTCAGGGTTTTTGGTTGAGTGTTAAACATGCACAAATGATCGATTCCTGTAGTTAGTAATGGTGTATCTATATAGAAGTGTTTATGGAAAAATTTAAGCAAACCTGAATAAGCCCTTCCTGTCCTGTAGAACATTTTAAACTCTTAAAAACCTGAATATGCTCGTGTTGTAATCTAAAAACAGTATAGAAAAGGCTGTAAGAGACTTTCAGAAATATCTTTGGTTAAGCCCAGACACTTAAACATTTTTAATTATAACCTGATCATTTACATAATAGCAAGAAAATTAATCAAATGAGTAGCAGGAAATAAAGAGCTATAGCTAGTCATTCATTGCTCAGTCAGGGTTTAACACACTGAAAAAAAAAAGATATTAAATGTAAGTGGTTGCAAAATATTTATTTTAGCTACATTAACTCTTTCCCCGCCAGCATTTTTTTTTTTAAAAGTTGTCAGCCACTGCCAGCGATTTTGATGATTTTCACTAAAATTTGATGGCCTCCAGTATATTTTGCTGTATGAATATTTGAATATGCAATACACCAAAATAAAGATCAAAGCCTCTGTTTCTAGCTTAAAGCATTCTTTTTTAAACCAACACTTGAATATAGGTAGGTTTAATAAAAATGTATAATTTTGGGCAAAAGGTGAGAAAATCATATTTTTAATCAAAAACTACATCTGGATAATATTCAGTACGATTATCAAAGCATAAATCCAGTAAATAGCTTCCATCAACACCTCCAGAGCTTGCAAAGACATACACCCCTTCCTGGATCATCATTTTACTCCATAACATTATGCAGTTTTCATTTATATGCTGTATATTGCTGATGATCTCATTATTTATCATATGCATTTGTTTACAAAAGAGATCGCTCGTTTCTCCATCCTGTTCACGTGTGTTTTTGTTCGGGAGGTTTTGTACTCGTTCGGAAGATGTGTAATAGCGCCCCTAAGTGTATAACAGTGAAAACACGAGAAAAAGCTGTAAAAACTTTTATGTGTGTGGGAGAGTTGTTAAAAAAATGTTTTGAGTTTTTGTAAAATAAATTTGTTTATTTAAATGTAGCTAAAATAAATTGATTGCAACCAATTACAATTTAGTAATGATTTTATGGTTTTAGTTTATATTTTACTTATTTTTTATTTTATTTTATTTGACTTTACTTTTAGTTATTTAGTTTACAGTTATAACGCTAACTTGAAGTTATTAGATATTATTTGGAATTTTTGTTAATTAATTAAAGTAAATCTGATCTCAAACAACAGTCAATGATTTAAAATTTACACTTTTTAATTTTACACGTTTTAATTTATTTCTGATATTGTGATTTTAAAAAAAAGTAACTAATATGATATGAGTTTCATATTTGATCATGTATTAAAACATGATGAGGACAGGAATGTTTTGTAGGTTTAAAGTGCATTAAACGTTTCCACTTCCCGTGTGACTTCCTGCAGGACTTTCTCCTGATGTTCCTGCATCACGTGGCCACCATCTCTCTGATCACCTTCTCATATGTGAATAACATGGCTCGGGTGGGAACGCTGGTCATGTGCCTGCACGATGCTGCCGACGTCCTGCTGGAGGTGACTTCCTGTTACAGAAAAAGACACGATGCTGTGGATTAGTACACTTGTCAAAACCTACAACAGGAATTCATCAGTAAATGAAGATTTAAAGTTACAGATTCGTATTTTAATGTTGGAAAGTTAGTTGGCTGATCTATCAGCTACATAATCATTTTTAAAAGCATAGTCCACCTAAAAATACAAATTATTTACTTATTATTTAATTTATTCACCCTCATGTTGTTCCAAAACCAGACTTTCTTATACATCTGGGAAAACCACAGCTGTCTATTTCCAAAAAGTACAAATAAATACCACAGAAGTGTTATACACGTAGTCAGTATGACTTAAGTGCTATATTGCAGATTTTTATGAACAAAAACAGTCCACGTTCACTGATAATATTGAGATTTTCATTTCTGGGTGAGACAACACAGACTCCAACATTGGAAGTGTTATTCAAAATATAATAAATAAATAAAATATTAAATATATTTAATTAAACATAAATAAAATTAAAAACAAATATAAATAAATAAATAATCTAGCATAAGAAATAACAAAAATATAATAATAAATGCATTTTAAATAAAAATGTAAAAAATAAAATAAATAAAAAAGATCATGTAATAATCTATTTTATATACATATACACACACATACATGAAATAAATAAGATATATTTGATTACTGCTGTGACTGATACTGTAAAAAATAAATTTTATTTACTAATTTTATTTATACAGTATACATATGATGACTTTATGGGTTTTTTATGGTATTATCTGTTCCATTATATTGTAGAATCAGGAATCAACAAGACAGGTGATGCAAGATGTGCTGTTTACATGCATTAATGTCTGTCATGTTGATATTAATCATGCAGCAAATCTGTGTTTGCAGGCTGCTAAAATGGCCAACTACGCCAAATGCCAGAGACTCTGCAACGTCCTGTTCGTCATGTTTGCCCTGGTGTTCATCAGCTCCAGGCTGGGAGTGTATCCTGTATGGTAAGACAGTCCTGTCAGTAACAGATGATGCTCTGAACCTCTCCTTCTCAGCTATACATCTCAAATCTTCTATTTTATCATCTTTTCCAGCATTTTCATTTCAGGTTTTGACACCTTCAGTCAGTGTTGTTGCCAAGTAATAGTTACTATGGCTACAGCAGTAGTGTGTTCAGAATGAGAGAAACAGATGGCCCCGTGCTCTTTACAGCTATAATAGGCATTTAATCACTGAAAGAAATGGCATTGTGCTTTAATAAAACCACTATTTTTAACATGATTTTATTAGATCATTTAGACAGTTGCACAGCTCAAAAAATAAATAGGTTTTGGCTAAAATTGAGTTACTGTATGCAGTTGTTTGTGTCGATGTTGCCACAAGAAATAATTATATATTATATTATACCATGCTATATTAGTTACTGTTAACTAAAACAAACTACTAAAATTATTTTCTTTACTGAAATAAATCTGATATAAAAAATAGTATATAAAAAACTTTATCATTATTTAACTTTTAGTATTATTGAAATACTATTACAGTTTTTATTAATATCCTGAATCAGTTTATATTTTTGGTTACATTTTAGTCATTTTGTTGTGTGCTTTTGTAATATTTTAGTTATTTTAAGACATTAATAATAAAACTAAAATTAGACATTTTGCTTTGGCAACTAGCTGAAATAAAGCTTTAGAGATTTCCTTTTATTTCAGTTAATTTTATTTCAAGCACCATAAAACTACACTAATAAAATTACACAAAAAAAAAAAAAATAAAAAAAAAAAATGAAAATATTAAATAAAAATAAATACAAACTGAAAATATAAAAGTTAAAGGTAATTCAAAAATATTTATCATTTATTAAATGCTATGCTATAAATACTACAATGCAGTGGAGACATATTGTTATTAAAAGTATAGCCAAGTATGAATACAAACACACACTTAATTGTCCTACATGCAACACAAAACCTCAGAGCTCACAGAAGTATGCATGTGAGCTCCATTTCACTTACATTTGCAATCTCTGCATTACAACAAAGTAAAACATGTCTATATTTCTGTATTTGAAGCATTAAAATACACACTGTTTAATTACAGCCACAAGACTTGTGTGTGCAGCCATTCAAAGGATGCATATGCAATATTTCCTCTTCCTGCTGATGCATTAGTGTTTACACGTCCGACTGCATCTGAATGTGGTTTGATCTGATCATGTAACGTTTTGGACCCCATTTCCAGCTGTATGCAGTGCAGACCACCTGCGTCTGATGTTAACGGCTTTTGCTTCCTGAACTTTCACTTCTGTGCCTTTTTCAGATCCATTATTCATTCTGTTCTTCAGAATGAGTCATCTGTGCTTTTTCCGCTGGTTTTCCTCATTTATCATTTAGTGCCGGGAAGTTTTATTCACTCACCTCGTCTGAGTGTCTGCTGTGGCTTTTGAGTACTTCATTGTGCGACTCTAATGGAATTAGAGAAACGGTCTAATCTGGATTCAGCTGAGGAGCCGCGTGAGGAACCGATGAAGGATGTGACGGCGCCATCTGAAGTCTCTGGTCCTCTGAGAGTCTTTACTGTCATTTAGTGACGATTATGAAATGCCTTGACAGAGCTTTTGTCACAGTCCCTGTATTCACTTCATGTTAATTCTGAGTCAGTCTTCTTTTGTAGGTTGAGATTTATGCATCTTGTGCTACAGTGGAAGCTATGAAATCACTATCACTCATTTACTGTACATTTGATCTAAAGACCTGCAGAATCTGAAATATTGCTTCATTTTTGTATTCATAATTTATATATGATTTATGTTTTAGTACTTTAAACTTTTTTCAGACAAAGTTTATTTCCAGATCTACTGTAGATTTTAAATCAAAGATATTAAGTTAGCTTTTATTTTTATATTTTCAGTTTTAATTCTAGGTTTTTGTCATTTTTATTAATAGTAATGTATTGATATTGTAGTATTTATTCATATTCTTAATTTGTTTTTATTTTTATATGCTCAGTTTTCGTTTGAATTTAAGTTCTAGTATTTTTGCACATCGCTATTGTCATTTTTATTAGACTGTTTTTTATATTTCTATTTAGCTTTATTTTTAGTTTTTTAGCTTAGTAATTTATAATTATTTCAATTAATAATTTAATTAATTGTTAATAATAGTCAGTTTTAAAAATTATTCCAGTTAGTTGCAGAGTCAGTATTTTTAATTTACATTTTTTTTTTTTTCATCTAATATTTATATATTTTTTCAGCGTTATTTCAATTAAACAAACCATTTTTAATAGTTTTGGTTTTATCTCTTAAACACTGCTCCATAGGTAAGCTAAAACCAAAAAGAATATATATATATATTTGGGAACATCCTCATTTGTAGAAACAATATGTAAATAAAATAAATTTATCCTAAGAAGTCTACATTATTTATAATTATATATATTTATAATTTATATATATCAATTTATATCAATATATATTATATTGAGTCGCAGGAGGCATGGGATAACATTAGTGTTGAAGGAAATATATTGACACTATGCCAGAGAGATGTGCTGCTGTAATTGCTGCAAAAGGTGGACATAGCAAATATTAAAGTTAAAAGCGGATAAAAATCTGATATTTGTTGTGCTCCGAGCAATTATCTGCATGTTTCATGAACATTAGAAAATGAAATCGCATTTTGGAGGCAAAAAAAGCTCAATATTTTCAGATCTGTCAGGTGTTCTAACAATTTTGGCCATTGTCCTAATGAAATATCCTATATTGCAGGATTTTAAACAGCACTGTGTTTGAGAGCTGGGAGATCGTGGGGCCGTACCCGTCGTGGTGGGTGTTTAACGTGCTGCTCGTCCTGCTGCAGGCCCTGCACACCTTCTGGTCGTATCTCATTGTGCGCATCGCCTGCAGGGCCATCTCCAGAGGAAAGGTGAGACTCCAGAAAATACACCTGACCCTTTATTGCTAGGGACACGAAGATATCTTGTGCCACTAATTTAGCAAAGTTATGGTCACATGACAGATCTTTCACATGTTATTGAGTATATCAGAAATCACATCAGTTCAGTATATCTTTAGCCCAGTAATTGTTTCTCACAAGTGAATTCTGTGATCCTACAAATCCAGAAATGCATTTCTTTTTGGTCAATCACACATTCAGCATGACAATAAATTTAATAATCAGTTAAAATAGTTTGTTAATTTATTTAAACATCCTAATTTAATAATAGGAACTGGATTGACAACATGCGCTTTAAATCGTTTGGTCTTGCATTTTATCTCAAATTGATGGATGCAGCCTCTAATTTTCATAAAATAATTATTTGAACTATTAAAGTGATTAATCACAAATGAATCACAAATGATCTGGGTTCACTAACTAGTACTTTAACCTAATGCTTCTGCTATAATCCTAAATTTATGTGCTTTTTCTCTCTTCTTTGTCTTCATCGCTGCCATCAAAGGCGGGAAAATGGAATCCTTTACATGTAAGTAGATAATTGAAAAAAGAGATTGGTGTAAAATTAGCATGAATTCGAAGCAAAAAACACATCATTGTCCTGTGCATGTACGCATAAAACTTCTCAGAGTTATGTTTATGGAGTCTGTTTCTGTTTTTCTTTTAAAGAATGAATAGTTTTATTTATTTTTTATTCAGCAAGGACACATTAAATTGATCAAAAGTGACAGTAAAGACAATTTATAATGTTACAAAAGATTTCTATTTCAAATAAATGCTGTTCTTTTAAACTTTCTATTCATCAAAGAATCCAAAAGCAAAAAAAATCAGCTTTGCATCACAGGAATAAATTGCATTTGTTTTTTTAAATTGTAACATCTCACATACTGCTGTTTTTACCATCTGTTTTAATCAAAATAAGAGATTTCTATTATTGACCTCAAACGTCAAAAAAACTGTCAAACTAAGGTGTTTAGAAACAAAGTCACTTCTAATTGTCAAAATATAGTGCAAGATATAGTAAATACTGTCATCTTAATCATCTCTCTACCCTTGCTAGGTGTCAAAGGATGACCGCAGTGACATTGAGTCCAGCTCTGATGAAGACGAGGTTCTTCCTCCTCTTCAGAAACACCACACTAACGGGACCAATGGCACCAACGGCTACCTGTCCTCGTCCCCGAGCCCAGACGAACACTAACCGTCTGCCCAGCGTGGAGGATGTTTCACTGGGCCCCTGCTGCATCACTCTCCGTTGTGTCAAATCATGTATGAACATTACCGGTCCCGTACTGGAACTTCTCAATAATGTGTGAATGCGGTTCTGTTTCGGTTGGTCGCTTTTCACCGTTTCCCCTCCAGATGTTTTGTGTTCCATTCTTTGGCTTTTGTTTTCGTGGTTGTTTATCCTGCGACATTCGTTATCGAAGCACCTTTTAGATTCACTCGAGCAAGTGAATGAAAGCGCCGTTTTTCTTTCATAATCACATGAGCATGCTGCTGTGGTCATGTATTCTGGCATCATGGGAACAGTAGGTTTCTTGGATTAGTGTTATTTTCTATTTATAAATTTTGTATCTTTAATAAATTTGCATTTCTGTGTTTTTTGTTTTTTTTTAAACATACGTTCCCCTTTTCCACGAAGATGTTGGTGCTGGAGCTGGTGCCCAGTCTAGAACCACTCTTGGTGCGTTTCCTAAAATAATTATTAGCCAACTGTTTGGGATGCAACGATTCACTCAAGTCACGATTCGATTCATAATTTTTTTTTTTTTACAAAATGAGATTTTAGACAAGTTATAAATTAAATGTGTCCTTTTATTATTGCCTGGACAAAATGCTGCACGTTTCTTTGTGAAATTTAAATATAACACTATAATAATATACTTAAATAGCACTTGCATATTATTGTTCTTTTGTTGGTTTTGATTTCTTTTAAGTCGCTTTGGATAAAAGCATCTGCTAAATAACAAAATGTAAAAATAAGGTAAGTGTAAATAACAAAACTAAATTTTAAAACAAGCCCCAAATCAAATAAATAAGTAACACACATAAATCTCTCCATATAAACAAAACAAGGCTTTATATGTGCTCTTTCTATTTAAAATTAGAGGCAGGCAACCACTGCATTTTAATTATGATCCAAACAAAGATGCTGCATACATGCAACATGAGCAGGTTTTAATCTAAATTTGATTGTATAATTTCTATATTTGAAGCAAAAACAGAATTTGACTTCAGTTTTGTGAAATTATACATAAAACATATCTGCATGAAACAGAAACAGCAGACGAGCTGAACAAGACGCAGATTCACTCTCTGCCAGCAGGTGGCGCTTAAAGCATTTCCTTGGTTTCAGCTGTAAACAAAGCAGCTTTGCACTTATGAACTTTAATATGCATTATACAGAAGCAAGATGAAAACAAAAAAATACCATCTAAACTTTTCTAAAGACAGTAAGTTCCCCTCAGACATGCATTCATATAAACTCCTACACCTTAATGAATCGTGATTTGTTTAGCATCTCAACCGATTTGAATCCTCACATATTTGAATCGATTTTCAACCGGCTCGTAGTTAATCGTTACATCCCTTCCAACTATGGTCACAAGGTCCACAAACATGCAAAATGCATCACAAAGTTGTGTTGTTGGAACTTCAGCTGTCCACCTGTAGTTTATCAGCTAACAAAAATATGTTCTATGAAGTTTTGCTAACATTTCCATTATGTTATAAAAACGGTCTCTGAATGTTCAAAATGTAGTTTTTAAAATATGTTTTAGAAAAAAAAAATCTTGGTTTTGTGAATGTTACTAGAATGTTTAATTTTATAATTTTTAAACATTATGGGAACGTTACTTTTAAATGTACATTTAAAAAACGTTAGACAAGCATCCACAAAAGTTTCCCAAAATATACCTTATGCAAGTACAGTATATGAATGTTAAATACTTGGAGCAGTGGGCAGCCGTTTATGCTGTGGCACCCGGGGAGCAGTTGGGGATTCGGTGCCTTGCTCAAGGGCACCTCAGTTGTGGTATTGCAGGCCCGAGACTCAAACCCACAACCTTATGGTTAGGAGTTAAACTCTCTAACCATTAGGCCATGACTTCCCCCTTTTTACATAACTTGAAAGGTACAAAACATTCTCAGAACATATTTTTGTTTGCTGGGTTTGAATACTGAGAATAACCTGCACTGCATCGGCAAGTATTAACATCTGCATTTTTATTTGCATATAATGTATGTGGCCTTTAATCTGCTGGTTTCAAATAAGGAAATGATAACATCACAACATTTAGTTTTGATTATCGTCAACAAAGCAGTCTAAACTGGAAATGCTTACTGTGGTGACTCACTGGTTTTATTTTTGTGACGTTGCATGGCAACTTCAGATGCTACATTTAAATACAGCAATGTACTATAATTATTTGTAGGAAGGTTACGCAGTGACTATCATTTACATGATTTAAATTTAGAGATATCTCAGATGAGCATCAGCTTCGACACAAGCAAAAGCCTCATTTTTGTGGAACGGGGTAACAGTGTTTTAAAAGGGCAGTCAGTCAATTTACGCAAAATAATCATTTGTTCAAATGAACTAGTGGTTTATGACGAACCAATGACATTCCTTCACCAAACATATTTTCACAAGTACACTATCATTCAAAAGATTGGGGTTGGTGAGAAGTTTTTGAAAGAAGTGTCTTCTGCTCACCAAGGCTGCATTTATTTGATCAAAAATAGAGTAAAAACTGTAATATTGTGAGATATTATTACAATTTAAAAAACTGGTTTCTATTTGAATATATTTTAAAATATAATTTATTCCTGTGAGTCAAAGCTGAATTTCAGCATCATTACTCCAGTCTTCAGTGTCACATTATCCCTCTTATATACTGATTTGGTGCTCAACAATCATTTCTTATTATCAATGTTGGAAACAGTAGTGCTGCTTCATATTGTTGTGGAAATACATGTAGGAATGCCTTTTTTCAGGATTCTTTGATGAATAGAACTGTTAAAAATCAGCATTTATTTGAAATCGAATTTTTTTTAACATTATAAACGTCTGTCACTTTTGATCAATTTAATGCATCCTTGCTGAATAAAAGTATTAAGTCTTTGGAACGGTAGTGTAAGTTGATAATGGGAAACCTGTATTAGTGATGAAAAGAAAAGGGACACTTGTTGTATTTTATCGAGAAATCTTGCCTGACTTGGAAACAGTTCTGCTTCTTTTAAGGAAAGTGTTTTAGTAGGAAAAATGCACCTTTGGAAAGTATTTCATAGTGAAACTGATCAAGTGATTACTGATTAATACCATCAAGTCAGCAGGTATAAAGAATCTAATGTCCCGTGATTATATGTGATGATCATTTCTCATTGAATCCCATGAAATATATCAAACTATCACACTGTTTGAATGAACTTACTTACATGCACTTTGATGAATAAGTGGCACCAAACACTGGTCTTATTTGTTATTGTCATGTTGTCTGTTTTTTTCTGTTTTTTTTTAATTAGCTTTTTTTGAGTTTAGAATAAAAGATTCTTCCGGTTTTCCTCATGCATTTGATCATCATTCAGCCAAGCTTTATTTAAAGCTTTTGATTCGAGTGTTTTGATGCGGTTTCTTTCAGTGTTGGGAAGGTCGCTGCTGCTGTCTGTTTTGAGCTGGAGAAGCTACAGCTAATTAGCCGTCGTCTTATTTGCACTGCAGACAGGTTGCTGTGTTATGTGGTTTACATTTGATGTCAAAAAGGCCAAGATTAAAAAATAAATAAAAAATCAACTGTATTCTCTGTCTTTGCTGGAAAACTGATTATCAGCGGTACTAATAAATTATGTTGCCATGTATTTTAAATAAACACGACAGACCAAAACCCTTCCGGCTGCTTTTGTTGTTTTGGCTGCATCTGTCTCTCTTTTGATCTAATTTAAGATTAGATGTGAGGGATATTGTTATTTTATGGTATTTTGAAGCAGTTTTCTTTAATATGGCACTGTTGCAGCCTGCATTCATCTTTCCAGCAGGATGAAAGGGGTGGAATAAAGTGAAGAGGATAACTAATCTTTTTAAGGTGTTGTGGGGATACAGCACCTCTAAAGAGATCCAGAATAATAATGAAAAAATATAACTATAAACAGCAGACACAGAAGATTTAAAGCCAGAAAGAGAGATTTCATTTGGAGTCAAACCTTAAAATGCTCCAGTCATCAGCTTTAAACATATAATCCTCCAGGTCTAGAACAGCTGCTTTGACTGATGTGGATATGAGCATTCTGATTGGTGCAGGGGGAGGAGTGGGCGGAGACTAGAACTGCCCACAAATGCTAATATAGTTGTGTTCGATTATGTTTTTTAGAGTCGACTCCGACTCCGATTCTGACTCCCGGAATCGGCTCCTCGGCTCCATTTACTTACAGGGTCAGCAATAATAAGAATAATTACAAGATGGTAGTCGTATATTGCACACTATATTGTATGTAGGCTTTTTTTCTACACAAGGCCTTACATTAAAAGTCCAGTTCAGAGATGACACCTTGAAATGATGAGTAGGCTACACCATCGCTTCCTAGTTGTTGCGAAATAATGTGACATGAAATTTTAAAGTAGCTAAAGTCACAAGAAACACTACATAGGGATTCCTGAAGTGCGCGGTTTCATACAGCAACTACAACAAGATGCCAGTGCTAGAGTCGACCCGACACTACAACTATTCGGAGTCGAGGAATCGACTCTTTTGAAGTCGACTCCCCATTGACTCGCAAATGCAGTTTCATGATCAGCTCTGTGACAAGACGTGGAAAAAGCGGAACCGAAAACAAAAAGCGATGACACAAGAGTTTGTTATTAGTCGCCAGCACACCAGCTCCAGACAATGGCACTGAAAACTATCCCGCTGCTACAATATAACAGTTATCTTGGTTCTGTGAAACAACAAACCCAATGTTACTCAAGTATCAAGCACAAAACAACTTCAGCGCTATATTAACGCGGGTCCTGGGCTGGATCTCTATTTTTTAATCGATAGTCCTCTGAGATTTTCTCTTTGGTAACGTCTCTCGTTCAGCAGAGTATCTACAAATCTCCCGCTTGTTCATTCTCTCTCCGCATCATGAACGGAAACGCCCCCTGATCGCTGATTGGCTACAAAAGTGTTGTGGTGCTCGGTCTGATCCACTTGTTTTTTTGTTTTGTTTTTTACACTATTTAGTAATTATACAGCCAGAACTATGTACAAACATCATTTTTCATCGCACACAGAGCAAACAGCTAGCAAATATTGGCAATTCAATTAATTTTTAAGTTCTTTATGATTTTGTTTGCAAAGCCTATAAAATTGTCAAAGCATTATTACACTAAAATAAATACTAACAAGAAAAATAAACATATACAATGTAACAACAAATTTCAATAAAGTCTCTCTTTCTTGCTTACAGCATAAATACCTAGTTTTAATTAATTTATTTTTTTAAGTGTGATAATGAATTTGGATATTTTACTCTTCAAATCAACCATTGTTGCAATTTGACTGTTTGCAGTTCAGCATCATGCAAATATTTCACCACAGAATTCTACAATTGACCAGAGTCCAGCATTCTTTAAAAAGTCATACACTGTAATAAATTGTGCTATTTAGTTTCTTTACAGTTTTTTATTTTTTTATTTTATTATTATCAAATCAAAGCTCAAAATATATAAATGTAAATCATTTTATGGAAATATTGGTCTCTACATCATTTTATACTTGGACTGGAGTGGATTACTGTGATGTTTTTTAATCAGCTGTTTATTCCGATGGCACCCATTCACTGTAGAGGTTGTTGAGCAGATGTAATGCTACATTACTCCACAGCTGTTCTGATGAAGAAACAAACTCATTTGAATCATGGATGCAAATGAGAAGGAGGGTCATGGGAAAAGACAGAAGGAAAGATGCCATCAGGACCAAACTTCAGCGTCTGGAGGACTGCATCATGAAAACAAAAAATGACAGAGAAGGTTTGAATCTTGTAGATACTGTGATTCATAGCTGAGCGTATGTGATTTAAAAGGGTCATATTATGAACATTTAAATTGAAGGAACATGTCGAAAGCACCTATTGGTGTCCAGAAATCTGCCTGTCAGGGCACATTTGTGACCCTGGACCACAAAACCAGTCATAAGGGTCAATTTTTCGAAATTGAGATTTATACATCATCAAAGCTGAATAAATAAGCTCTCCACTGATGTATGGTTTGTTAGGATCGGACAATATTTGGCTGAGATACAACTATTTGAAAATCTGGAATCTGAGGGTGCAAAAAATAAATAAATAAATAAATAAAAATACATTCAAAATATTAAGAAAATTGCCTTTAAATTTGTCCAAATGAAGTTCATAGACATGCATATTACTAATAAAAAATTGAGTTTTAATATATTTATAGTAGGAAATTTACAAAATATCTTCATGGAACATGATCTTTACTTAATATCCTAATGATTTTTGGCATAAAAGAAAAATCTATAATTTTGACCCAAACAATGTATTGTTGGCTATTGCTACAAATATACCCCAGAGACTTAAGACTGCTTTTGTGCTCCAGGGTTACATTTGTATAAAAAGGAAGAATCAGGACAGATACTGTTATTCCTAAATACCTGAAGAACTAATCTGAGTTCTGAGTAAAAACTGTAGGAAGTTCATTAAAAAAATAAATAAATAAATAAAAACTGCTTAGACCTCAGGGAACTGAATTTAAAAGTATATAACCCCCTTTAAACAGAACTGGTTTATTCCTCAGAGATCTTATTAGGTGGTTCTGTCCTGTTTATATTGCTCATTATATGACATTTAGCTCAACACTGACACATAAATCTGGAAATTTCAGCTTTAGAGAAAATGGTGAAAGTATACACAGAACAGCCAAACTTCTCAAAAAAAAAAAAAAAAAAAAAAAAAAAAAAAAAAACCTGAGGAAACAGACCAGTTACTGGATGAGGTCAGATGTTACATTTCATTCCAATGTTCTGTTGAATATTAATCATCTTTGCTTTGCTTCAAATTTGTCAAAAAAAAATCATTCAGTTGTTTTGATCCCTGTATATTTAAACATGTAAAAGGTATTTAATAAAAAGGTTTTTACAAACTGTATATTGAGTGCTCTTTCTCTCTCTCTGTAGGCCATCCTCAAACTGGACCTTTTGGAGGCGACGTATTGCAAATTGACTCACAGTCTGGTGGAGACAGAGGGCAAACCAAAATCAAGACATCGATTCTGTGACAGCATCACTTAACGGAAAGAAAAGGTGAGCTAGCTCGCTGAAAGAAAAAAAAATCATGTATTTAGTACTAGCAGCATACTGTTTTATTTTAATAAAATTATTATCAGCATGCATTTAAAGTACGAACTTCTGGGAATATATATATATTTTAATTATTATTATTTATTGGTCATGTTGTCAACAGCATGCATTTTAAGTGCAAGCTTTTGGAAGTACTTTTTCCCCCCTTCATTTTATGTTCATAAATTTGTTATCAGTATGCATATTTTATTTTTGCAAAATTATCAGCATGCTTTTTCAGTGCAAACCTTTTGGAGTAACAAATTGTATTTTATTTCAGTAAAATTATCATCAGCATTCATTCTGTCAGTATGCATTTTAAGCGCAAACGTTTGGAAGTAACAAATTATATTAATTCTATTTTAGTCAAATTATTTTCAGCATGCATTTTAAGGTTTTTTTTAGTAACAAGACAAATAAAAAGTCTGTAGGTACAGTACAGCAAGGGGACTGATAAAACGTTTCATTAAAAATAAATAAATAAATAAAAATTAAATATGGTTAGTGTCTCCTTTAAATCATCCTTGGCTCATTCATTTGATCCTATCATGCACTCATGTAATCTTGATATATCCAGGACAGGAAAAAGATGTAAACATAAGAGTTAATTGAGAAACTAGGTCATCACTGGTTTAGTATAATGTTTTGTTTATGCTGTTCCTTTTAAACGGCCTACACTTTTTGGACTATAATATATGGGTTTCCCAGAGGCTGCTGGGTGGAGAGAGACAGTACTGAAATTTTAATCAGCCCAATTTAGACAAATAAATAAATAAATAAATAAATCTATATGTTGAATGAGTTTTTAAACTCTCTCTCTCTGGTTTTGAGAGGATCAAAGACTCCGTTCAGATCAGGTCCGTCCATGAGGAGCGCTGTGATCAATAAGAGCACACTGACCATGTCTCAATCTGAAGAGGAGAGGTAAATGGCGAGCAAAACAGGTTTACCTTCGTTTTATTAACACACAAACTCCTGATTTCATTTTTGTGTGTTAAATCGCCTAAACACTAAACAGGCTCAGAATTCTGCTCAACCGGCAGATGCAAGGCTTTATACAGCTTCACGTCAGACAGACAGGATGAGTTAAACATTAATGAAGGTACTATGGCAGTTCATCTTAATACATCATCCCTCAGCACCTGCTTTCTGTTGACTCTCCCTCTTCAGTCTGGCAGGAGACGTACTGGATATCTTTCAGAAGGATGATACGGGCTGGTGGTTCTGTGAGCTCAACGGACAGAGAGGACATTTCCCGTCCACGTATGTGGAAGAGCTGCCTGTTTTCACTGAGATGAAGTCCTCTGAAGCTTAACTTCAAAAGAACATGTGATGGAAAAGGTCACTGATGATTCCCTCATGCTGTAGGGTTAAACACACTTCATGCAATCACTGAAAAAGGACTTAAGAAAATAATTTAATGAATCATTTCAACAGGCTCGTGGACTCCAAAGAACAATTCACTCACAAATCATGCATTAGTTTGACTTGAGTAGTTTTACAGTAGACGATCAGAATCTAACTGATTAAATATTTTATGAAAATTTCCATAATGTCTGAAAAAGACAACACATTCTCAGTTTTTTTTTTCATGAAAGGAAGCCTATAAATTAAATCCATTATTACAACTTTATTGTGAAAAATAAATTTACATAATGCATTGCAAATGTTTAAGTCACTGTAGTATAAAACTAAGAAATTTCAAAGCATTTTAAAACTTTTTTTTTTATTTTATGACTTAAATGCTCATTGCTAAAATTACAAATCAATCAATGTACAAAGAACTGAAACAATGAAATATTTCATATTAATAATTGCTGATGGTTTAAGTAAATAAAAGCTCAATCATGTCTATAAATGTGGTGTCTGGGTCTCTGACCGTTTGTTTCAAATGCATCTGAAATGAAAAATCAGCCTTTGTTTGTCAGTCAGGCTGTCTTTGCACCACTGTGAAGTGCCACAAACTCTCTCCGGATGTTAGCAAGGAAAGCAGAAAAGTTGTTGGTCTCCTGCAGTCTGCGCTCTAGATGTGCCATTTTCTCCAGCGGAGGGTCACAGGAGATGACGGGGGGAAATATGATCATGTTATTTAGTACTTTAGTTCTGTCTTTCATTATACACTACTGTTCAAAAATTTGTGGTGATTTAAAAATAATAATAATAGTTTTATTCAGAAAGGAGGCATTAAATTGATTAAAAAAAATGACAGTAAAGACATTTATAATGTTACAAAAGATTTCTATTTCAAATAAATGCTTTATGATTTCTGAAGGAACTTGTCACTGAAAACTGGAGTAATGATGCTGAAAATTCAGCTTTGCATCACAGAAATAAATTACACTTTAAAATATATTCCAATACAAAACAGTTATTTTAAATTGTAATAATATTTCACAATATTACTGCTTTTACTGTATTTGATTAAAAAAAAAAAATATCTTAAGTTTTAAGTAATAATTATTTTACCATTTATAAATAATAAAATGAATATTCCTATTTATCAGTATAAACATGCAATGTCTGAGTCTAATCAAAAATATCTGAGATTATTTAATTGAACAAAATGCTTAACTTCTTTATGGTTTTTGCAAAAATCAAAGATAACAAACAAATCAAAAGATAAAAGATGGGCATTTACTGTGGTAAACGTTCTCTGCATTGAGCTGTAGGAGGAAGGTATGGACCATGTCTGGATCTTTATGACTGATGTTCCTGAAGACAAACTGCAGCTTCTCACCTTAAAATAAACATAGATGTTGATGATACAGAAGCAAACCTTAAATCAAGTTTAAGACCACCAGCAAAAATGCTTTTATATTTAAATGATATAATCAACAACAACAATTTGAGTCAAAAGTTCAATTGCTTACATTAGATTACCGACCTAGAAAAAGAGCCAAATCAACACTTTATTACTTTCATGGTTAAAATGCAAGAAAATTACAGATTTTTAAATGTGGTTTGTACCTCACTTTGAATTTGAATGATGCCTCTAATACATAAAGAAAGGAAAAAAATCACTTCGTACTATAGTCACACTGTGTGTTAAAGTTAAACACAAAGACTTTACCTTGGATCTTTCTGATCTCAAGACTGAGGTGCTTCTGAAAGATGTCTTTACATTTGTTCAGCTTCTTCAGTCTGTCCTTGTTGGATTTATTTTGTGACTGAATCACTATAGAAATGCAAAAAGACTTCACATGGCAAAATGAATAAACAGAACACATACTATTTGTTTACTAGACATACGGCATTTCATTCAGAAATATTTCTAGCAAATGGTACACAAATGAATCATCCTTGTGAGTGTTTCTTTGCAAGGATTTCAGAACTCACTCATCCGTAACGGATCACTCTCTCTACCTCTCTTACTTTAAGCATAGTCCACTACACATGAACATAACAGCGCACAAGAGAAAGGAAAGGATCACACACATTCCCTGTTTTTGGCCTGATCCTTCTTGAGCTTCTCAATTCTCTGGAATAAGAGCGCTTTGTGATGCTCTTTGTCTTCAATCTCCGACACAACCTCTAGATGTTCAGCGCTCTTCTCTTTCTGTAAAGATGTTTTCTCTTTCAAATCTAATAGCAGTAGAAAGGAAATATCATGGTAGATTTTCAGTTCTGGACAACACAATATTAGATTGCTGTTATTAAAATGTCAAACAAGTGCGCCAGTCAACTTTTCACCTTCTTTGTATGATTGTATCATGTCAAAAATGGTTTCATCCTCCTTGCATTTCTTAAAACAAGTGCCTTTGTAGAAAGAAAGAAAGAAAACATATGTCTGGGCAACTTGAAATATGCACACAAATTTTTCTTGCAATACAAAATTTAATACCTGTTATATTAAATTAATTAAAACGGTAACTGGGACTTTTTAATCTCACAGTTCTTACCTTTTTCCTCCCTAACAATTCTAAATTTTTATCTCACAATTCAACTTTTTTCTCTGAATATATCTCACAATACTGAGTTTATATCAACATTTAATAAACTATCAGAAAAGTCTACATTTTGAGACAAACTCGTAAATGCTAGAAATGTCCTTTTCTTGCCTTTTTCTTGAAAAACCTTTTTTTATTATTATTTTTATTTCATTGCAGAAAAATAAACAGAATTGCAAGACTGTATCTCACTTTTTAAAAACAAAATCTGAATTATAAGATAAAAAAGTAGCAATCGTGTTTTTTTTTAATCCTGGGGCAGAAACAAGCTTCGACAAAAAGCTTAATTGTGAATATCATGATGATTTTAATGCACTTTGTATATGGCTATTAAGTTTCTGTGCATCAGTTTAAGCAGTCTTTACAAATGAACTGATTATAATTCAATAAATTAAGAAAAATAACAACAACAACAAAATAAAAGCATTCAAAACAAATACAATCTTCCAAATTTTAAAAGTTGAACACACCACAACATAATGTATTTTTCACCATATATCACCTAGCCTTTTTTAAATGCAGATGGATTATAATGACAGATATTTAACCTTACATGTCCCGCTTTAATTTCCATCCCACAAGTAATCTTTTTGAAAAGCATATTAAGAATAACACTTAGTGAAGCATGAACAATCTTGTGCATCTCTCACCCAAGACGGCCTTCATGTACCGCCTGTGCTCCTGATACAGCTCTGTCACTCTGTCATTGAGCACTTCTCCCATCGCCTGATCCAGCAGTTTGGTCCTGATCTCCTCCAGTCTGCTGTTGAACTGCTCCACCACATTATAATCTCTGATAGATGCCATACTGAGCTGCAAACCACACAGTCACAGTTAATTACTAACGTTACACTAGACAGCTCACACTCAGAGTGAGTTTACTGCTTATTATCACTATTATCTACTCTACTGCAATATAAAACCATCTAACAATGCAGTCATATATGCAATATTTGGCTATGATATAATAATGTTCATGGAATCCAGTTAGCAAAACATCCAATATGAGTTAACTTACAGTTGTTGCTGACATATTGTTAGCTAACGTTATAATACTTCAGCGCGATATTTTTTTACCGTTCTTTCTTCAGTTCTAGGTACTGAAACCAAGACAATACTGATTAAATGTTATTTTAACAGTCGCAAAGAACATTTTAATCACTCACCCGTTTTATGGCGTGAAAATAAACGCAATTTCTTTTTCTTGTTGTTTTCAAAAATCCGCGCCCGGAACGTCAGCAGCTACACAGGAAGTGGCGTCAGATAAACGCGTCGTCACTACTACAAAATAGCGGTACGAAATGAACTTCGCATCATGTAAAAACTGTTCCAAGCATACATGAGAAATTAATTTCGTGTTCCGAAGTATGCATTTTAAATTCTCTCAAAAGGCTAGGTGTAGTCTGGTTATATTGTGCGGTCCGTCATTCTCCCTTCATTGAGTAGTTTGTATTGCTGCGCCATCTGCTGTTTGTTTGAGCGCTGGCTGCTGCAGTACGTTATTATAATTATAATAGTAATAATAAAATATAGTAATATAAAAGTCATTATATAGAGATCAGAGGCTATTTCCTAAATTTTCATCTGACAAACATGTCTTATTTGACATCAGAAAAAAAATACATCTTTAGGACCAATCATGTCCTTTATGGACAACATTTTTGGAAGTATCAGCATAATTTCATGTCTGGCCTATTTTGCATTTGTTATCACATTTGGACATATTTGTTGTCTATATATATATATACACTACCGTTCAAAAGTTTGGGATCAGTAAGACTTGTAATGTTTTTTTAAAGAAGTCTCTTCTGCTCATCAAGGCTGCATTTATTTGATCAAAAATGCAAAAATGCAAAAATGCAAAAAAAAAAAATCTTGCAAAATGTTATTAGAATATAAAATAATGGTTTCTATTTAAATATCCATTTCCAACATTTTGCAAGATTACAGTTTTTTTTTTTTTTTTTTTTTTTTTTTTTTTGCATTTTTGATCAAATAAATGCAGCCTGATGAGCAGAAGAGACTTCTTTAAAAAAGATTACAAGTCTTACTGATCCCAAACTTTTGAACGGTAGTGTATATACATACATACATACATACATACATACATACAGGGCTTGCCATTAACTTTTTTGCTCACCAGCCACTGTGGCTAGTAGTTTTGGAAATTTAATAGCCACTCAGCATTTTCACTAGCTACAATTTGTTGTTTGGAAATTAGGTTTTATATGACATACCAAAAATTTATTTAAACTGATTTCCAGGTAATTTTTGGACTGTTTAAAGGGCATTTTTCCCCCTAACCGTATTAAATGCATGCATCATCTTTCATATCAAATTCTTTCATTTTATTAATAATTTCACTTAATATAATAAGACAATATATGGCTGTTACCAATCAAATTAAATCAGTATCAACAAACCTGATCTTTCCTCTGCAGAAGAAACAGAAGTTACTGGCATTTACAGTTCAGTGTAGCTGAAATATATGCATATAGACTGCAAAATTATAACAGCATAAATAATGTTGTGAGCTTGGTGTTTTAAAATAGTTTATTATTATTATTATTATTGTACAAATATGAAATGTTGGAAAAAAATGCAGAGATAAGCTACTATGAAAATAAAATGCTAGTAGGTGGCAGGTTTATAATTAATGAGTCACTGAAGCATGCCTTCACACGATTCGTTCAGACTGATTCATTCAAGAATGAATTTGTCTTTATGTATGCACCACTGAATCACTGACTCAAAGTGTTTGTGTGTTTTTTTCCCTCTTTAAGTCTAGTTTTTGATGCAGTATATTAAAATATTCAAATATGCAATATTCAGCCACACTGTAAAAAATAATTTATATAATAACACCAAAAATAAAAATGTATCCTTCCACTGTTTTACAAATGCCCTGTTGAAAGAAAAACCTACATAAGACAAGCCTGTGGGCTAGTTTTAGAGTGATTTAAGCAGTTTTGAGCTGGTCAGGCTTGGGAGACTAACTGGCTGACGACTTAAACCAGCTGAGTGCTGTAAACAATAAACCTTTACAAGATGGTTCAAGCTGTTTTCTTTAACTTTATGCCCTCTTAGGAACAAATGGAACAAATAAACAAGCGAGGAGAAACGTACAGTATTGTTGCTTAGCTAAATGAGCACAATTTTTCATCATTGAAGGCAAAATTAATAGTGAAAAATATGTTTAAATTTCATACAGGACTTTTTAATATGTACAAACTGTTCATCTGTAACATCTGAATGACAACGAATGAGACATCAAAACTGTCGATTCTCTGCAACCTTTTAGTACAAATCAAATGTTTGCATGATGTCACATACATTTTCTCTCAGTTTCTTGAAAAAACACACAAAAACAGGTCATCCAGGTTGACTAACCACACCTATATAAGTATAATTCAAACACATAGAGGATTTTGTCAAGACATAATAAACGTCCACTTATCAATAAATACATATCCGCAAAAAACACCTCAACGATTGTTAAGTAATTCCATTACCAAATGTAATGAGATGTAATCTGTTTGAGCAGCCCAACTAAGCCAGACAAACCAATGACAGCACAAGGAATGTGCTATATGTTTTTTTAACTAATAGGCGCCCCTGTCGTGACAAGCTTGTAGTATGCAGCTTTCCTGGCCATGAGCTCCTCGTGGGTCCCTTTCTCGATGACCACGCCCTGTGACATCACAGCGATGATGTCAGCAGTCTGAATGGTGGAAAGCCTGTGAGCAATGACGATACACGTGCGTCCCTGACGGGCCTCATCAAGCGCGGCCTGAACAACCTGAAGATTGAAAAACAAAGACATTTTGTGCATTAAAAAGATATTCAGAAATACAGGTGTGACAGGCGCCTCCTTCTTCCCGTGACTATGAACGTGTGTTACAACAGGCATCAGTGCTGAGGGGAGTACTTGCAAATTGCAGTTCATTCTTGAATACAAATTACATGATTAAAAAACAAATGTAGTTAGTAACATAATCCAACTACTTTTTTTATTACTTTTATATTACTTTTAACCTCCTAAGATTACTCTTAGATTCATTTTAGGTAATATAATGCAACTATTTTTTGATTACATTTAGATTACTTCTAACCTCTGGGCATGTGATCTAAAGCTCAAATCTAATTGGACAGCTTGTTTTATCGCAGTGCAACAGGTAAAAAAATAAAATAAATCAACACTGGTCGAAAAAAAAAAAAAAGCTCCATAGCTCCATAGGGATCTATGGTTTTGATTCAAGAACGTTATTGTGTACATTCGAGTCGCTTAATCAAGCTCAGTGTGAAAGGCCCCTACTTTGATTTGAACAGAATATTGTACCACACTGATATAAAAATAAAATATTTTATTTATTCCCTTTTTTGTTATCAGCAACATGGAGTTCATTACACTGTCAGGGTTTCCCAAACCAGAGTTTGTGAAGGAACTACAGGGGTTTGTAAATTATTAAAAAGCTAATAATTAAAAATGACATCTTAAATATGCTAAAGTAAAATAAATATTTTTAAAATAAATAATAATAAAAAAACAGTCTAAATAAAACACTTGCTGTGTGTCCAATTCCACAAAACTGGAAGACTATCATATATTAGAAATAGGCTTTTTTAGAAAAGAAAATGTAAATGATTAAAAAATAGAGAAAAAAAAAATCAATGAATTACGAATAACTTGCTACCATTTTGTGAATATTAAGGAATCATGTAATCAATTTAATTTACTGTAGGCTGATTATGAGTATTTTGAAACATAATATAATCTAATTAATTTTTGGAATTGAATTATGTAATTCAGATTACATATAATCAGTTACTACTCAGCACTGAAGACAATATTGAGAAAGTGTGAAATTAGGCTGATGGTAAATTACAGTCCGGTTATAAGATAAGTGCAAACACACACTGATGTAGTTTTACCTTCTCACTCTCAGTATCGAGTGCAGACGTGGCCTCATCCAGCAGCAGGATTTTAGGGTTTCTGACGATGGCTCTTGCGATCGCTATGCGCTGTTTCTGTCCACGAGATAACTGAGAGCCTTGAGCACCGACCTGAGTTTCATATTTCTGAAAAACAACAATAATCCAGAAAATCTTTTTTTTTTTAAATGTAAACAAAACAGTTTGCACGTGTTTCATGTTGATCATTTAGATGCTTCAAATATGGTACAGTAGGCTTAAAGCCAAAAAGATTCTATTTATCGTAATGCACCTTCTTGGTATTATGTACGATTCATCAGTGCTTGTTATTCCAAATGTTTGTTCATAACAATTTAGCAAAAGGTAATTTCCAGGAATTTCCCAGTCGAATCAATGGCAGCAGCTCGAATAGTGCATGAAGTATGCATGATCTGACCATACTAACAGACTAACATAACTTGCTTTAGTTGTAAATACATTCAATTACAGACAAAAAATGAGATGAACAACATTTCATGTCGACTTTTAGCCACATTTAAACTTGATATCTGTAAATCCAAATAGTCAAGTCATGAATGAAAGGAATGCATAGCTTACATCAGGCAGTGTCATCACAAAATCGTGCAGATAGGCCTTCTTAGCAGCCTCTATAATCTCCTCCATGCTCACAGTACGAGAATTATCTCCATACTGGATATTCTCTGCGATACTGCAGTCGAACAGCACTGGCTCCTGGGATACGATTCCAATGTGAGACCTCAGGAAGGGCACGCTGATACTCGCAGATGGATGTCCATCGATCAACTAGGGCAAGAACAGAAAGCCATGGTTTGTGTCACAATCAAGGATTTTGCATTTCATCTTGTGAATTATTAAGAGATATTTTAATAGCATCTAGTAGCTGCAATTCCTTGCGTGTTTTTATCAAAATGCCAAGATTAATTTAAACTAGATTTTACATTTTTTTAATATGTGTGGTAATAATTCTTGCAATGATGCAATGCAAATTAAAAATGCATCAAAATATATTACGAATATTTTTGGCTCTGTGACAAAATGCTTTTGTTTTGCTTTGTAAGTTGCTTTGGATAAAAACATCTGCTAAAAGCATTTATGTAAAGATGCAATAAATGTGGTTTCATACCACTTGTCCTTCATCGGGGTCGTAGAATCGCTCCAGCAGCTGAACGCTGGTGCTCTTCCCACAGCCGCTGCTTCCCACAAAAGCAAGAGTCTGTCCTGGATGTACTGACACCTCCAGCCCCCTCAAAACCTGGATGTCTGGCCTGCTGGGATACGTGAACCTGCACCCTTTAAATTCTATTCGGCCCTTAAAGTCATCCTGTCACAACATAGAAGAGAACATTGGAAGTAGTGAAAGTAACAACTGGGAGAAAAATAACAGACACTCTCTTACCCAACTATGTCCTTCTGTTTTGCTGAGGCTTATTTTGGGAACCCTGTCCAACAGTTTGAACAGTTGGGCAGCAGCTATCTTGGCCTTGGCGTAATCTGGTGTAAAAGATGAAGCTCTGCCAAGTGCAGTGGCACTGGTCACCAGAGCTGAAATGACTCTGAGGAATAAACACACACAGAATGACACACATTACCTGATCGACTGGTATATTTCAAACAATTCCCTTTAGTCATTTATGCATGCTTATAACTGATGCTTAGCTGTAAATCCTGCATGCATTATTCCAGACAATAACTAACCTGAACACCATCATATATGGAAGCCCCTCATTACTGACCAGATAGCCGCCATATCTAAAAGAGGCAGCGAAGGCCATGAAAATGACACACTGGGCGAATGCAAAACAGATCCCATAAACATGAGCTTTCTGCTTTGCCCTTTTATATGGTGCTTGTAGTTTTTCTTCATATTGAGACACAAAGTGTTTCTCTTTGGCTAAACCGGCGATGGTCCTGATGTTGCTCAGAGCTTCACTGGACACCTGTAGAACAGACATATGCATAGCAAAAATAATGATCATTTTGTTGGACAAGATTCATCGTTTGTGAAAAAGGCCAAAACAAAAAAAAAAGGACAAAAGCTTTCAGGTTCAGCAAGATGTTGCATTTATCTGATCAAAATACAGTAAAATCCGTAATATTGTGAAGTATTATTAAAATTTAAGATAACTGTTTCCTATTTGAATATATTTTTAAATGTAATTTATCCCTGTGAAGCAAAGCTGAATTTTCAGCATCATTACTCCAGTCTCCAGTGTCACATGATCCTTCAGAAATCATTCAGATATGCTGATTTGCTGCTCAAGAAACATTTCTTATTATTATCACAGTTGAAAACAGTTTTTATGTTTGTAGAAACCCTGAAACGTTTTATTTCAGGATATCTGATGAATAAACACTGTTCTTTTGAACTTCCTATTTGAAATAGAAATCATTTGTGACATTATAGATATCTTTACTGTCACTTTGATCAATTTAATGCATAATTTCTTTAAAATCTTACTGACCCCAAACTTTTGAATGGAAGTGCATGACATTTATTTCTGTAAATATATTTTCACATATCCCTGACTGAACATATTGGGATAGCTTACAATTCTTTTAGTAATTTTGAAGGACACCAGTATAATTGTTCCTATGTAATGCTAAATGCTACATAAAAACAATACTATTTAACATATTATGTGTTTCTTAAACTAAAGTACTATTTACTGCAAAACAAACTTCAAATGTTCATTTTTCACAATACTAAATACTTCACAATGCTAAAACCAGTAAAAAAAATTTTTGCTGACTACACTGGTTGCATTTTACGCATGTGTATTTGCTGCCTCAGTGAAAGCATGAATGTTGCATTTAAATGAATAAATCAGACATTATTTAACATGACTTTTATTGTACCTGTCCAGCAGCCTCCAATGCATTTTTATCTTCATTAGCAAATCCTGTCAGCATTTTAGCCTGAAAAACTCCAGACAGGCCGATGAGAGGAAGAAAGCAAGTGACCACTAGACTCAGTTTCCAGCTGAAGTAATATGCAATAATGAAGGAAGCACCGATGTTGGTCAGTGAATTCACAATCATGCCGATCTGTGAACCTGTAGCCTTTGGTGAAGAGCACATTGAACACAATCAAACATACACTTAACTATATAAATGATCTTAAATCTTTAAAGGGGCATTTTTTACAATGTCATTTTTCCCACTAAAGTCCTCTAAAAATATTTGTTTTGAATGTCATAAATTTGTTTGTTTTTGACTTTACAAATCATGCCCCTTGCTCATGAAATCAGTGCTTTTTTTAATGTAATGTCATGTAACTGTTTCCCCCTAAAGTCCAATTATAGTGTTAGTAAAGTTTAAAAGTCCCAAATTCGGTCCTAATTTGTTTTCATATCCATTTTTTATGTTCTCTCTGATCCTTAGATTTAAATACTCTGTTTTCGTTTCTGCGCCTTTAAGAAACACCCCATTTGCATATTAAAATGAGTGCTTTTTTCAGCTTTGCAACATTTTTTTTATTATTGTATTTTCTTGTAAACCTTAACGGGCATATGAACTTTTCACTCCACTTATAATGTTTGTAAAGTTTCTATGTGCCAAAATCAGTCACAAGTATGTTTTATATCCCTTTTTTGTGCTCTCTATTGGAATTAAAAAATAAATTTTTTGCTGCTGCACTTTTAAGAAACACCCCTTTGCATAAGAAATGAGAGCTTTGTTCATTATACAGAGGAATGTGGTTGCTGAAACTGTTTGGTTACCCACATTCTTCAAAACAACTTAAGTTGAACTTCGTAAATATTGGTATAGAGTAGATAAACTTGGGATGAGTATACGACAGTAACTATCCCTGTAAAGATGTAATTTTATGGAACTTTCCCCCTAAAGTTATAATGTTAGTAAAGTGTCTGTGTGCCAGAAACTTTCAGTCACAAATATTTTTATTTATTTATTTTTTATTTTTTTGCTGCTGTGCCTTTAAGAAACAACTCTTTTCATATGAAATGAATGCTTTCTTCAGCTTTGCAACATTTTTTGTTATTATTGTATCTTCTTGTTTGTATCTTTTGTCACTCACCCCCTGCACCATGGAGGCGTCAGTGGCTAGTCTGGTAGTCAGAGCACCAGGACTGTTAATGGGGTTGTCAAACCAGCCGATCTCTTGCTTCAACATCGCCTGAAATCCAACCTTCCTCAGCCTGCGAGTCAACAGCTCTCCTGATTTGGCAAATGAGTAGCCCTGCGATAAACATATCACTGTATCATTGATCTGCTGTAATATCACCACACAAATTTCTCATGGGAAATGTTAAAGTGCCCCTATTATGGATTTTTGAAAATGACCTTTCATGCAGTGTGTAAAACATCCTGCAAAGTTTTAAATCTGAAAGTGCACTGTGTATAAACTTATTGTCTCTCAAAAGAAAGAGTCGACTCTGAATCATTGAAACGAGTCGTTTTTAAAACGAATCCCAAGCCACTTCATGTTGACGTCATCATGAAACATTAGCATATTGCCTGCCCACTTGTTTGTCTTTTCTTGTTGGTCTGAATGAAAATACAAATTCATTCTTTGCCACTAGGTGCTGCTTCTGGAGCATAACAACAGTGGTTTCCCCGGTAATGACTGTAAACAAAGCAGCACTGCGCTCACAAACACAGCTTTTATTATGAAGTGGAGATAAAATCGACCAATCACGGCAGATTAGCGTCACGCAAAGGAGGGGTTTGGAAAATGAATCCTTTAGCGAATCGTTTGGGCATCATTGAGCAAATAAGGTAAAAATAAATGCATATTATAAGACAATAAAAGTGTCAACCTGTTGTTGGGGACTCCCAAAACCAAAATATGAAGCTTTCATTAACCATAATAGGGGCACTTTAAAATGAAGGTATACAAAACCTCAACAAGGAACTGTAGAAATACCTGTAAGAACTGTGAAAAGAAGCTCAGGACTCCTATGCTGACAAACAAAATACAAATCCCGTTTATCTGCCTCCTCTGTTCATCCAGGTCTTGAATGGAGAATGTCTGAAAAGCAACCATGATATTGTTAAACTCCGACTAAAATTATCATCATAAGTTGATTATCTAGATAGCGCAGAGTATACATACAGCTAATGGGATGCTGCATTTTATTCAAAACCCTTTCAACAAGGTAGACATCGAAATGTAATATTTAGGGATAGGGATTAAAGACAGAATTGCTTTAGGGAACAACACTAATCAGAATGTATCTCATGTTCATGTGTGTGTCTCACCCCAAGGATTTCACTGAATAAAAGAGCATAGATGGGGTTGACCGATCCATTGATGGCAGCACCTAAAGAGCCCAGCAGCATATATGGCCACTCGGGACAGTTATACTTCAGGATTCGTGCCACAGGAGCCGGTTCAATGACTTCTTCATCTTTACGCTTGCTTTTCTGCAAGACAAGATAGGGAACTTTAGCTAAAAATTGAAAGCATTGCATGTGTGATGCTGTATTTAAATGCACTCGGTTCCAGACCTTGTTGTTTGCGTCAAATTCCTCAGTTTCTAAATGATCCGAGTGGATTTTGAATTTTCCAGATATGGCATCTGGTATGTTGTTTGACATCTGAGAATGTGATCGCTGTCTCAAAGAGCGCCTATAGGAAAGGTGTTTTAGTTTAAAAACAGAACATTTTGGACTCTCCTCTCAAAATAATATCAAAAGTCATAATGTTTATGTACCTTAAGGCACTCTCGTAACTTCCTCTGCTGAAGCTCTTTACTTTCTCAAGTCCCTCCTCCTCTGTAATGATCATCTCTGCAGCTGTGTGATTCAGTATCATGTTAGAGTTTAAAGAAACCGTTCACCCAAAAATGTACACAAGGTCATTGACCCTCATGTTGTTTAAAACTCGCTCCATGCTGTTTTAATATAATTTAAAATGTAATTTTTTTATGTGTGTTAAACCACCTTCGTGTGCTATTTTATTGCATCAATTCAGAATAATATACTGCAATATAAAGGTTTTATGTTGTTGTGTTATTGTCGCTGACAGATGTAGTCACTATTGCTATGCTTCCATCAAAATTTGATAAATTAGAGGACTGCATAAAACATCAGAAAATAAAGCATTTCCATCCCATGTTTTCAAGACAACAAAATCGAAAAGCCTGTTTCCACCACTGGATAAAATAATAAAAAAAATGATCTCACAATTTTTTTACTTTTTCTTTGCAATTGCTTTTTTTGTTGTTGTTGTTGTCAGAATTGCATGATATAAATATGCAATTTGGTCTTTTTCTCACAATTACTAGTTCATGTCTTGCAATTCTGACTTTTCTTACAATTCTGTTTTTTTTTTTTCTCACAACTGCAAGTTTATATCTTGTAATTCTGACTTCTTTCTCAGAATTATGAGATGAACTCGCAACTGTGAGTTATAAACCCCAATTCTAAAGAAAAAATAAATAAATTGGCATCTTTTCTCAGAATTGCAAGTTTGTCAAGCAATTCTAGGAAAAATGTCAGAATTGCAAAAAAAAAAAAAAAAAGTCACAATTACCTTTTTAATTTTTTAGGCTTCCAGAGTTTTTTTTTGTTGTTGTTGTTGTTGTTTTAATTCAAATAAAAATACATGGATGGACATGTAGCTTACAATGCATGAAAATTCACAGGTGAAGTGATGCAACATTTCTGCTTTCGTGTTTCACAGAAAAATACCAGCATACAGGTTTCCAATGACCTCCAAAACTCTCTGTACTCACTGTACTCTGGTTTATCGCTGTCTGTATCCTTTCCTTGATTCTGCAGGGTTACTAGTGTGAAGTAAACTCCGTTTCTGTCCAGTAACTGTCTGTGCGTGCCTCTCTCTACAGTGCGTCCATGTTCAAAGCCCACGATCACATCAGCGTTGTGGACGGTGGACAGACGGTGTGCGATGCTGATAGTCGTTCTTCCCTGCCGAGCCTGAAAAATGCCATTGAATTTTGAAATTGTGAAAATTTTGCAACAACAAATATTTGGAAATATCGCTTTCTTAAACAAACCTGCATTTGCTTACAAGTAACGTTAAATTATCGGATGCTAAAACATTAAATTATAGGATACTAAAATTGTTGAAAGATATTTTAAAGAATGATGGTAATCAAACAGTGTCCCCATAGTATTTCTTTCCCTATACTATGGAAGTCAATGGGGACCAACAACTGGTTTTTCAAAATATCTTGTCTCTAAGTGGTTGCTAGGGTGTTGCTGGACACTTAAGGTGTTTTATGTGGTTGCTAGGCCCTTAAGGGGTTTTAAATGGTTGTCGGGTGGTCTCTAGGGTGTTTCTGGGTGCTTAAGGTGTTCTAAGTGGTTCTTAAGTCTGTTGCTAGATAGATGAAATAGATTCCGTCAGCTATGAGAAAACCATCCAGTCAGTTAGAGGAGATATACAGTCAAACCAAAAATTCCAGACGTCAGATATCATTTTTGATATCTTTTTACTAGTGGGTGCAGGACACTATACAGTAGTTCATTCATGTAAGTGAGGATAGCAAAATAAAGTGAACTGTGACACATTATACCCAAATACTTCATACAGTGGACTACCAGTAAAATTTGGGACCAAATATTATTCAGACACTTCGACCTGACCTTGTTTTGCTTAAGTGTTTTTTTTTTTTTGTTTTTTTTTTACACCACAGACTGAACAAAATGAAGCATTGCTTGGTAACTGGTTGACCTAATTTGTTATTATCAAATTGTGTACTAAAAAATTTAACAGCTGAATAATCCATTACATACCTTTTTATCAAAGTTATCTGACATATTTAAGATGAATTTGTTTTGACACAGTTTAACTCTGAGTTATTATTTTATTACCATTTTCTAAACTACAGCAAATAAACTGTGATAATGTGAGAAATGTTCTCTGAGTAAATTTGAGATTGACTATACTTCAAAAAGTCACCTTATCCAAGGCCTCCTGTACTACAGCCTCACTCTCGTTATCCAGCGCTGATGTGGCCATGTCTAACAGGAGGATTCTGGGATTCCTGACCAGCGCTCGAGCAATGGCGATCCTCTGTTTCTGCCCTCCACTCATCTGACCCCCACCTTCACCCACCAATGTGTCAAATTTCTGCATGATACGACAATGTCATAAAATGTATTTAGTTTGATATGCAAAATTTATATGCGCAAAACTAATATAAAAAAAATCTCCAAGCACTTCCTGTGTTACTCTGTGTAATTTATCAGTGAGGTAATGCAGGTACTGATCTTATGCAGTAGCTATCACCTGAGGAAGATCCATGATGAAGTTGTAAGCATTGGCCTGTTTGGCGGCTTCTATAACCTCCTCCATGGTGACTCCAGCACGGCCGTATCGGATGTTCTCCGCGATCGTGGTGGCAAACAGAACAGGCTCTTGCTCCACTATGCCAATAAGGGAACGCAACCACTGGATATTCAGGCTTCTGATGTCATGACCATCCACGGTGACCTAAAAATGACAATAATTTAGATTTTCAACACTAGAACAGTCACTTAGTTTTAGATTTTACTGCATTACTAGTATTTCAGGAGGTATTTTAACAAATAAGATGAAATAAGATTAATTAATTTATATATACATATTCATTCACTCATTCATTGTTCTATTGTTGGAAGCAACTACTGTCCTATGAAATTGTGTAAGTGTGAACCAGTGTTGTGAATGTTAAATTAAACTTTTTTTTTTCTTTCACTAATTCAAATATAATAAAATGTAATCAATAGGTGAAAAATGAAAATTCAGTACTAAATAAATAATTTTATTGATTGATTAATTATTTGTAAATAACTGATGTCCTATGAAATAAAGATGTTTGACCAGTGTAAATATTGTTAACTAAAACTATTTAAAAAACAATTCAAGGTGAAGATAAAATATTACAAAATCAGATGAAAAATGCAAATAAATGCTAAACATGTATTTATGTATTTATTTAATTGTTTGTTTGTTTAGTTGCTTTTTGTTGTTGTTGTTGTTAACCTTTTGGTAATTAAAATTAAGATAAAAAAATTATAAAATATAAATACTTGATGAAAAATAAAAATTAGAGCTGACATAATTAGCAGTCCTTAAATAAGTCAAAGTCTTAGTTACTAAAACTAAAACTTAAATAAAAATAAATTAAAGCTAAATAGAAATATTAAAAAACAAAAATGTATAAAAAATCAAATTGAAATGAAAAACATGAAATTGAAAATAAAATTAAATAAATGAAAACGTGAAAATAAAAGCTAAATAAAACTATTAATAAATACTGTACCAGTATATATAGTACTAATTAACACTAGTCTGTTTTACTGTACCATTCCTTCTTTTGGGTCGTAGAACCTCTGAATGAGTTGGATTGTTGTGCTCTTTCCTGATCCACTTGGTCCAACAAATGCAGTCGTCTCACCAGCTTTGACCACAACATTCAAATCATCTAATATCTGAACATAAGATACAGCCAATCAACACTGGATTCAATTTAACTGTTGAATGCAAACATTAGATTAAATTATGCATGCTAAAAACATAACCCACTTTCACTTCAGGACGAGAGGGATAGTTGAAGTGAACACTGTGGAATTCAATGTCACCTTTAACTTTGTCTAACACATGACCTTCTTCTGAGAAGCAATCGATTTCTGGTTCCTGTATGGGAACAGGATGTGACAGTGATTAATCTTTCCCTGAAGCTGAAAGAATGAAATTCATTGATTTTGGGAGAAGAACTGTGTGTGTGTTATTCTCACCCTGTCAATAGTGTCGAATATACTTTTGGCTGCGGCCCGACCAGAAGCAAAGGCTTCAAGACAAGGAGAGGCCTGGCCCAGATTCACGGCACCCATAAGAACACCAAAGAATACCTGAAGAGAGCAAACATTTCATAAAATAATGTGTTGCATCCTTCTGACTGAAAGATACAATTGTATTTTTTATTTCTCTATACTTTTCTCATTTCTTTTTAATACATTTCCTATTTTTATTGATATTTGTATTTCCTGCATATCTTTTATGGTTATTTTTAATCACTTTCATGTATAGAACTTTGAATTATCATTAATGTAAAAAAAATGCTACAAATAAATGATCAAAATAAATTTATCAAATAAAATAAATAATCAAAGACCAAAAAAATAAAGGGTTATTTAAAAAAAAAACTAAAAAAAAAACTAAATAAAATTAAAATAAGAATAAATTAAAGATACAATTAAAGAATAAAATAAAATAAGATAATAAAATGTGAGCCTGGAGCACAAAACCAGTCTTAAGTCTCTGGGGTATATTTGTAGCAATAGCCAAAAATACATTGTATGGGTCAAAATTATCGATTTTTCTTTTAGGCCAAAAATCATTAGGATATTAAGTAAAGATGATGTTTCATTAAGATATTTTGTACATTTCCTACCGTAAATATATTAAAACTTAATTTTTGATTAGTAATATGCATTGCTTAGAACTTCATTTGGACAACTTTAAAGACGATTTTTTCAGTATTTCGATTTTTTTGCACCCTCAGATTCCAGATTTTCAAATGGCTGTATCTTGGCCAAATATTGTCCGATCCTAATAAACCATACATCAATGGAAAGCTTATTTATTCAGCTTTCAGATGTTGTATGAATCTCAATTTCGAAATATTGACTATTAAGACTGGTTTTGAGGTCCAGGGTCACATATGATAATAATAATGTTTCTCCTTCTGTGTCCACACTTGGATGTCATACCTGAACAAGGCCGCCGGGCGTGAGCTCCTTGGTTTCAATGACCAGTTTTGAGCCGTACCAGAAAGCCAGTGCATAACACAGGAATATGATGCACCAAAGGTAACCCTGAAACACACCAATGATCGCTCCCTTCTTAATACCCCACGCCTGGGCCTCCACGAGGTTCCTGTCATACCTGTGGAAATAACCATTAAAAATCTCTCACTCTACAGTATCTAGCTGTGCATGACTGGAAGATTCATCCCGATGAAAACAATGTTTTCATAATCTTTCACCAAGATGCAATTACTTGCTCTGTCTTACCTCATAAATGACATCACCACCACTTTTACTCTTGCCATCCCTTCATTCCAACAATAATGCCCACTTTTTACAATCCACATTATTCCAGGTTCAGAATACCTTTACATTCAGTGTGTTTTCTCGTTAAATATACCAGTTTCACTTGATATATCCAGATGTAAAAGGGTTTGCATTGGCAGATAAAGAGGGCATGCTGTACCTTTCTGTCTCTTTGTGCTCTCCTCCAAAAGCGGCAACCGTTCTCATGGAGGAAAGGACTTCATCAGCCATTGATCCTGCTTTAGCATAAGCCGTCAACTCATGACCCGTCAGCCTCGCCACAGCTCACATCAAAAATATACAGTACATTTTCATTTTTTTTAATCTAACTAAGATGTAGATGAGTTTGTTTGTTCATCAGAATAGATTTGGAGAAATGTAGCATTACATCAGCGTCTCAGCAATGGATCTATTGCAGTGAATGGGTGCCGTCAGAATGAGAGTCCAAACAGCTGATAAATACATCACAATAATCCACAAGTAATTCAAACCACTCCAGTCCATCAGTTAAAGTCTTATGAAGTGAAAAATTTGAATGTTTGTAATAAGCAAATCCATCATTAAGGCATTTTAACTTTAAACCATGCAAAATACAGTACAAGTCCATAATCCAGAATAACACTTCCTCCACTGAAAAAGTCTATGATGTTGTCTCACATCAAAATCCACTGATATATTTAGAACTGTTTAGGATGGTGTTGATCGGTGCATATTTTTCTCCTGATTCAAACAAGATCATTTTTTTTGTGTGGATTACTTGTGGATTATTGTGATGTTTTTATCAGCTGTTTGGACTCTCATTCTGACGGCACCCATTCACTGCAGAGGATTCATTTGTGAGCAAGTGATGCAATTCTAAACTTCTCCAAGTCTGTTCAAATGAAGAAACAAACTCATCTAAATCTTGGATGGCTGGAAGGTGAGTAAATTTGCATCACATTTTTGGGTGAACTATTCCTTTAAATCATGCATTACATCATGAGATTTCTCCCATTCATGTTTCTACATTTACAGTTATCATATTAAACTTTCTGTAGTGATACCAACCATCGCCATGAGTCCTGCAGCCAGTCCAATGAGAGGACTGACTGCTATCACCACCAGCGTCAGCTTCCATCCGCCGATGAATCCCACCATGAAACCAAATATGAATGTTGAGATCCTCTCGATGAAGATAGATACCTGGTCTGCTATAGCGTTGTTGATTTTGTTGATGTCACTACGTGGAAAAATAAGTCACAAACATGAAAAATAAGCTAGATTTTATTACAACGGATAAAAGATTTGTTTTGAAGCATTTTTTCACTCAGAAATTGCTAGTAAATTTAACTAATAATTACAAAGAAATTACTAGTAATGCATTTAATTAAAAGTGAACTTTTGAAGTAAATTAAAAAATATATTTTTTGTAAAGCATGCTCCAATAATCAACTTCAAAAAATATTTTTTTACAGTGTACTTCATGTATTGTTTATTGTTCACTAAAAAATCTGATCATTCTTCAAAATGCACGTTTAGATTTGTCAATGCAAAGTTTAATATTTAACACCACTAACAGATTCATGAACAAATCTAACAATAGTACAAGACAACACAGAAAGACTTGAATATTACTCAGATATCCTTGTGTTCAGCTCCCCGACAGAGTTACAGTCAAACCAGCCGATCTCCATGCACATTATCTTCCTGAAATACATTTTCCTGATGCGTTGGATCTGTCTGGCGGCAGCAGAAACCCAGAGAGCGATCTGAAACCAGAGTGAATGCTCATGAATACTGTGAATTTATAACAAACACTTCTTCTTGAGATTTTGGCATAATAATATCTCAGTCTCTTGCGGATCTGGAGCACTACTAAGAAATAAACGATGTGTATGTTAAAACCATGACTGCATCTCTAGACAGACATTAATATTGCACCATTTCTTTGAAGTACATTTGTCTGAATGGCCATTACAGTAAAAAGTTTCAAATGAGATGAGAACAAACTTTCTCATATACCTGAAAGTAACTCAGAATAAGGACTCCAGCTCCAATTCCAACATAGTAAAACGCAAACTTGGTCATTTCAGCCTCAATATCCACACTGTAAAGGGGGACAGCGCAAGAACATTTAAATGCAAAGTGACACATTTGACAATGTTTGAACCTATCCTGCAGTTCTTTCTCCAAAACCCTTTTCTGGCTATTAAACTTGTTGGGAAAAAAAGCAAATAAATAAAAAAATATAAATAATTAAATGTAATAAATATTTATATAAATATTTTTCAAAAAATTATAATATGTTAATATAAATATACAAATATTATAAACTTGTTTTAAAAAAGTAAATAAACAAAAAATAACCAAGAATTAAATGTAATAAATATTTGAACAATGCAAAAATTCTAAATATATCTATTTAAATAATAAAATATAAATAAAAATGGAATACAAATATTATATATATAATAAAAAATATGGAAAATAAGTTAAAAATAATAAATGCAGTATAGGTACATAAATATAAATATTTCTTATTTATATCAGAAAATATATTTATGTAATTAATAAAAAATAGAAAAAAAAAGTTGACTTCCCAAATTTGAGACTTTGAGAAAATGAGAATCAAACGGAACAGTTTTAAGTTTCCAAATGAAAAAAACAAAATAAACACAAATGTTTGTTACTCATAAACGGCAATGTGGAGCTCAAATATAGACTTTTGATTAAGTCTCTTGCTTTGTTTCTAAAGAAACAGATGCTGGGAATCTCATATGCTTTTCTCCTCTAGAGTTTCTTAAGAGATTTTATGTGGGAACCCATTTTGTCCCAGGTTTGTACCTGGCCCCTGGCTGTAGCTGTCCTAGGCCTATGTAGAAACTTGTGAACAATGCTCCTATAGATGTGGCATCACCATTTAGTGACGTCACTGAATGTTCCGGGAAAACTGAAGTTGTATTGTTAGTGTCGGTCACGGTGCCTTTTAATTGCTGGATATCAGAAAGCCTGAAGTCCTGACTGTGGCAAAAGGAGGAGTTGGGGATGGAGGAGGGTAATTTGCTCCTGAGCAAGTGAAAAAGCTGCTGAATAATACTGTATAGAGCTAATATAGGAATGCGTGATAGGTGTCGTATTCTTATTAGTAGATGTGATCAGCTGAGAGTCAGCGATGCAAGCATGATGCTATATGGTTCATTTTTGGATCCGGTGATTATTCATTTACAAATTGAGCACTGATTAATTGTCTCAGATTTAATTAACTTAAATTCAGTCTCAATGAACTCAAATATTTCTCATCAAATTCTCCTAGAACCAAAGAATCTGAGCTATACATGATTATTTTAAAGCTCTATAATTGTCTCAGTTGTGTCTAATATTTGTCCTAAGGAATTTACATTAAGTCTGTTGCACTTTTAAAAAGCAGCACAATTTTCCTGTGAGGACACTCAAGTTGCAGGTTCCATCTTGAACCATCCTCACTCACCCACAGTACGTGGTGCTGTTGTCCAGCCGCTCGACCACAGTCCCGTCCAGCCAGGTGATGGTGTTATTAATGCAGGTTTTGTTCGGGTTGGCCAGTTCCTGAACCTCAAGCTCATAGCCCACAAAGGTGTTGGTCATCATGCCATACACCAGCAGCATGAGAGGAGATGCGGCGCCGTGGACCAGAGAGCACACGCTTCCCACCACCATCATCAGCACCTCCTTCCATGTGGCAAAGCGGAACTGGACAGAAATCAAAAACAGTGATGTGAGAGAAAAATCAAGGATTAAATCCATCTAAACAGCAGAATAACATTGAAACGCTTACCAGCTGAAAGAATCCAACGGTCAGCGCTTTCTCTTTTTTTGTTTTGTCAATGCCATTCCTTCAAACACAGACAGAATTTAGATTTGATTGCAGACTTTATTGCAGCGTAAAAATTAATTTTCAGATCATTTGACTCAGATCGGAACTTTGGTGCAGGGATCGCGGATCTTTTTTTCTGATATCTTTTTTTTTCACAAAACAGTAGAATACATCAAACCATTAAGGCAGTACAGTTATAAAAACAAAGAAAGCATACACAATACAGATGCCTTAAGAAAATGAACCCTGGTTGAACTATAGTAAAAGTGTAGTAACAATAGTTTCCATGTACTTGTATAGATCAACTTCGAATAAAGAAAAGAGAGGTTCAGAGCCAGATTTTTGTTTATGAATGTAAAATTTAGCCAAAACGTGTGAATGGCATCTTCCTCAGAAGAGTGACAAAAACAGCAACTCATTCAGTGTTTGACTTATATTATAATTACATCCATAAGTTTTTTGTGAAATTTGAAGTAACTCATTAATCTGTTGCTTGACCTCTTCCTATTTAAGAGAACTACAGTTTACAAATCTGGAAATTGCTTGTTATGATGTCCCCACCATTATGCAGCAACTACTAAATTGTTGCCAGTAATCATTTTGATTAAACAATTAAATGTCTGTTGTCTGCCGTTATGTCCCCACCAATGCCGAAAGCAAACCTACGCTCTTGAACCAAAATTAACAAAAATGCCACACAAATTCAAGATAAAGAGGCAAAAAAATGCCCCTGCACTATTAAACAATCGATTACGGCTGTCACAATTAAACATGTAACGTGAAAATAAATGAAAAGTGTCTATTTGCATAATTACATTTTGATTCGCTCACACTGCATCAGATTGCTTTTTACGTATTGTTTTTTTGGCAACGATGAGCCTTATAACCAACCACATGTGTTTCTGTTGAGCTTAAGAATGCAGTGCCCAATCACGAGATGCTTAGATTAGTCAGCGCTGAAAATGCAACAACCAGAAACTTTCAGATAAGTAAGTGGTGAAAACTGTAGAGTTGCTGTGGAGTGTGTGTGCTCACTGATTGAAGTCTTTACGCTCGTCTAACAGCACAGTGAAGAGACAATGTAATTATATGATTCATTTCGTAGCTTCAGTGATTATAGCGGGAGTTCTTCCGCAAGACTAGACTAACGTCATGGACTGACATGTTTGTCTGTGAAGCCAGAGCCAGAAAATATGTGACCCTGTACCACAAAACCAGTCATAAGGGTCAATTTTTTTTTTTTAATTGAGATTTATACATCATATGAAAGCTGAATGAATAAGCTTTCCACTGATGTATGGTTTGGCAAGAGATACAACTATTTCAAAATCTGGAATCTGAGGGTGCAAAAAAATCAAAATATTGAGAAAATCGCCTTTAAAGTTGTCCAAATTAAGTTCTTAGCAATGCATATTACTAATCAAAATTAAGTTTTAATATATTTACAGTAGGAAATGTACAAAATATCTTTATGGAACATTATCTTTACTTAATATCCTTATGATTTTTGGCATAAAAGAAAAATCAATCATTTTGACCCATATGTATTTTAGGCTACAAATTTACCCGTGCTGCTTTTGACTTATTTTGTGGTAGAGGGTCACATATGTTGAACGGTTTCTCAAAAAAAATATTTATTGAATAATGAATAATGTATTCTATTAATCAACATTAATAATCATCACAATATCAAGAGCAATAATCAACAATAACTAATTTTTGTCATAATATTGCAGCCCTATAAGCTCCTGTTTTTAAATGTATCATATAGATACAGTTAGGTTCTAAGTTGGTGATAAAAATTGCCTTAATAAATGTAAAAAAAAAAAAAAAAAACCTGAAATCAATTCCAGGAGGCAAAAATTCCCTCTTAATGGAAAAGTTCATTTCTGACCCTCATCCACACAGTTAGTGAACAATTAACTGAACCAAAAACCATCTGAACAATCATGGCTGTTACTTCTAAATTAAACCTACATGAAGTATCTGGACAAGCAATAATGTAAATAATAAACAAATGAAACAGCAATGAAAAAAATATTATCAGTCATATTGTTATACTGTCAGTGTCAACAGTAGTTATGGTGAGTTTTTTTTAGTTTTTGTTTTACATTTCATCAAAACCCACTTCATATTATCTACACATTCAACAACAACTCTGAGACTACAAATATTTGAATCCCTAAATCCATAGAATAGAACAGTTCACCCAAAAATTAAAATTTGATAAAAGTTTATTCAGCCTCAAGTGATCCAAGCTGTATATGGCTTTGCGTAATAAACTCATCTACATCTTAAAATGTGTGAAGGTGAATACATTTTCAGCAAATTTTGATTCCTGAATGAACTATTCTATAAAAAAATTTCTCCGATGTTAAATTCAGCAGATGATTTTAGACATATGTGACACTTTCTGTAGCATTTTTTTTTGCCATATCATGTATACATAATATTGAAAGAAGCCAATAAATAAAAACAAAATACTCACTTGAGGTCAGCACCTGTGTTGTAAGAAAACAGAAGAGATCAGCTGCACATTGTAAAACATTAAATAGTTTGCAATCGAAATTAATGACAGCACACTACAGTTCATACCTTCATCAGCTTTGTATGATTTTGTGGTTTTATCTACACCATCCCTTGGAGAGTTTTCACTTTTATTCTTCTTCATTCTTCAGTTTGGTCGCATCTGACATGTGGTTTTACAGAAAAATACACGTTTAGCCAGTTTTAACTTCCCAACAGCATCAAATCACACAAACTTATGAAAAAACAAAGCATTTAGTATTATCTGACTGTAGTCACAATGCCTGTGTGATGAACTACAGAGACAATAACTTTTTACCTACTATTGTTAACCTGGCATTTCATAGTGATTATATAACAGATATATGATTACTGAATATTAAAGTGCCCTTATTATGGATTTTTGAAAATGACCTGTCACGCAGTGTGTAACACAGCTCTAAGTGAATGAAAACATCCTGCAAAGTTTTAAATCTGAAAGTGCACTGTGTATAAACTTATTGTCTCTCAAAAGAAAGATTCAACTCTGAATTATTGAAACGAATCGTTTTTAAAACGAATCCCAAGCATTTCATGTTGACGTCATCATGAAACATTAGCATATTGCCCGCCCACTTGTTAGTCTTTTCACTTTGGTCTGAATGAAAATACAAATTCATTCTTTGCCACTAGGTGCCGCTTTTTTTTTTGGTAACGGCTGTAAACAAAGCAGCACTGCGCTCACAAACACAGCTTTTATTATGAAATGGAAATGAAATCGACCAATCAGACCAATCACAGCAGATTAGCGTCACGCAAAGGAAGGGTTTGGAAAATTGAATCTTGAGCAAATCTTTGGGAGTCGTTGAGCAAATAAAGTAAAAATAAATGCATATTATAAGACAATGAAAGTGTTTTTTGACCTTGCATGCATGTCAACCTGTTGTTGAGGACCCCCAAAACCAAAATATGAACCTTTCATGATAGGGGCATTTTAAGAATCCTTCATTCTTCTCCACACATGATTTTGTCCAAATAAAAATGACAAGAATATTTGAAAACCACTAGTGGACAAAATAATAGTTTACCCCCTAGATTCAATACAAAACTCTTAGTAGAAACAAAATAATGATCATAAACAAGCTGAGGTTGTGTAGTTGTAAAGTTTTTAATATATGCCGACTTGCGCATATGATCCGCTCCGTGTGATCGTGTCTCCGGAGCCAAAGTCCGGATCATACTGTGTGCACTGCCGCGGTTCGTGTGAAACAACGTGAAACCAGACCTCATTTGCACCAATCGAAGGCTTATTTACACTGTCTGAATCGTTCCCTATTGCCTACATCAGGGATCCTCAAATCTGGACCTCGAGATCGACTTTCCTGCAGAGTTTTGCTCTATCCTTATTCAAACACACCTGAGCATGCTAATCAATGCCAATCAATGTCTTTGGGATCATTAGAAAATCACAGGCAGGTGACTTTGATCAGGGCTGGAGCTAAACTCTGCAGCACATTGGACCTCCAGGGCAAGATTTGAGGAAGGGGCCCTACATTGTGCACTAGGGGCCATTTACTGTACAGGAAATACTACACTGTGAACAAGTGACTGATCTCAGTCAGTGCTTCAGTGTCTATTTATAGTGCAGGAGGTGGGCACTTCGGATTCTAGAGAGCATTTGATTGGTCAGAAGATTTGATGAGAAGATGAAGTATGATGTGATGTCAAAAAAATAGTTGAGCTGTTTTGGCGGAAGTGACGAACTGCAAGCTTTGAATGCTTATATCTTCTAAATGCGAATTTTGTCACTGTTTTGGAGCACACTGTCTTATATATAACCTTAAGACTAACATATTGATACTAACACCCAAAAAACTTTCATTTTGATTTCATGGGGACTTTAAGACACGTGTGATTAGTGACATCTTTGCTTTGGGAGAAAACAAATCTAAGAAAAAAAAATGGTGTGGGTTTTGCCTTAATAATAATCTTCACTCCTTAACTGCTAGTAAAAGCAGAAAGAATTAAACAGTATTTTCTTGTAAAACATATTCCAATAACCTTTGTTTTATTTACAAAATGTTTTTTTTTAAAAAATCATTCTTTACAGTGCAGGTGAAACAACTGAGATAACAAATAAGATCTTACTTCCAAATAAACTTCCTAAAACATATCAAACGAGCATTCAATGTGATAAGAGTTTTTTTGTAGTAGAGGAAGCGAGACATTTCTCTCATGTCCGAGGGGCTCTTCTATCAGTCTGTTCTCACCTTCTGCACTATCTTCTCTTTTATTAGACTGATAAGACATTACCTGACCAAGGTCAAGGTGTGCACAGTCAGTTCTCCAAATAGTGTATAATGAGTTAGTGGGGGGAAAAAAACAATGTTAAAACAGTTGAGTTCAGTCACATTTGTTAATCACTTATCAATTCACATTGAGGTTTGCAGTTGATTATTAACGTCATCTCATAGACATCAGTAATAAATTGGGTTGAATGACCGTTGGGTTGTTAGTTTATTAGGTTGGTCTTACAATATTGAGTATGATGATAGAGAGTCTGACAGACGGATCCTTCTTTATTTATTTATTTATCTATCTATTTTCATTTTTTTGATTTGATTTGATTTTGATTCTGGTGACATGTCATCTCAAAAACAATATAAATAATCAATAACTGATAACAAAACTCTGATGCATCTCCACTATCTGAATCCAGTGCAGTAGAAATGAAAAAAGAAAAGAAAAAAATGCATGTATTAGTGTTAAAATTTTAACATATTCCTCGTGGATATAGAAATTACTTTGATCAAGCTTTGACAAATATATAATAGGAAGTATATAAGTGTTTTTTCCCTGTAATATTACTATTTGTAAGATTACTATTTTTACTGATGTTTTTGGAGCCTTCAGAATAGCCAAATTTTTGACTCTAATAAAATGTGACGCTGAGGGTACAAGCTATGTCAGTCCTTATCAAAAACCTCTGAAAGAGCTGGTTCTGAAAATATTTATATCATAAGGACTTAACTTAAGTTAAAAATTTTATTTTCGTGCACAGCCAATCAAGAGAAACATAGATAAGTGTAGTAATAAAAAAGTAATAGAAACACCAGTGTACTAATATTGACATCTGGTGGCCAAAAAAAAATGAAAAACAAAAAAATGCATTTTTTAGGCTTAAAATCATGTTAAGCAACAAAAATGGCATGTATGCATTTGTCAGCTAATTACAGCCTTACAAAAGCATGCAAAACATGGATAGGTTTTATGTATTTGGAAACATATATTTTATATATCGGACACTCTAATATTGGTGAGACAAAATTTTACATAAGTTAACAAAATAAAAAAATAAAAAATTCACCAAAAACCAAAAAATGAATAACTGCACTGTATTTTTTGACCTGTGATAAATCATTTAGCAATTATTAATCAGTTTTACTATTAAAATGATAAAGGTTGGTGTTGTTGTTTGTAATAATCTGCCATAAAGTTGCATCTTGCAACTCTTTGTCATTTGTACATCTTGTATAAATCCTTGACTTTTACATGATATTTACATGATAATGGATTTTAGTGGATGTAAAAGGAGGGCTGGTAACACTTTACAATAAGGTCCCATTAGTTAACATAAGTAACAATGAGCAATATATTAATATTCTTTGTTAATTTTAGTCAATAAAAATACAACTCAAAGGCCTGGCAATACAAGTCTTGATGTTTACACCTCTAGAAAATGACTGACTAGAAAGTTACCTGTTCATATACATTATTGGCTCCGTTCCTGTTAGCAGGTATATTCTGGGTTGTCAGTCTTAAACACAGACTGAATGTATCCAGTGCATCTCATCTGCGTCTCAGTCCCAGCTCACACTTTCTGTTGAATCGCTGAAGTCCTTTTGTATATCTGCTTCTGTTAAATGAACGATCTGAATGCGCCTCAAGGACTTGTGCAGCAGACTTGAGCCGTTACAGCCGCAGTTTACAACAACACAAGTGATTCCTGCTCAGTACAGAATAGATACACAATTTCAAAGAAGCCTGAGGTTGCTTCCTGTGCTCAGGAATGTACTGTTTATAGATTCACAAACACAGGAAACTGTTTGATCTGTTTCTAGAAACAGATCCAAGGACCAGTTGCTATTGTTATTTAAAGGTAAAACTATTTTTAAAAAATATTTAGTTAATTATATTAAAAATAAAATAAAAATTAGAAATGTTGCCTTTAATCTACATAAAATATTTTTTTTAAAAATTAAATCGAATTTAAATATAAAACTTAAACAAAAATGTTGCTAATTTAAAATATTAATAAATACTATAATATAATAAAAGATTAAATAAAATAATAGTAAATCATCCCTTCTTTGAACTAGAATTTTTTTTTCTATAGACCTTGCATTTTCTATTTTTTTAAACCTATATATATAGTTTTTTTTTTTTTTTTTTTTTTTTTTTTGTTTTTATAAATTTCATCCAGTGATGCTTTTGTGAAAATTTTTGGAGTTTTTATTGTTGTTTTTTTTTTTTTTGTTATTATAAATTTCATCCAGTGATGCTTTTGTGAAATTTTTTGGAGTTTTTATTGTATTATTTAATGAACTGAAAAAAAAACAAAAAAACATCTAAATTATACCAACAGCATTACCATCCATCAGTACAAGCTTCTTTGCAATTGCAAGAAAAAGGTTGGAGAGATGTATCTCTGGTGTTTTAACAGACTTTCCCATTGAGAAACATTGTCACATTTCCCACAAACTGCCAATTAGTGTGGAATCTCAATGCGCCTGTCCTTTCTGGTCATCTAGCGCCCCCTGCAGGAGCATCACGGCACAGTTATTACATAATAGCAGAGACTTCAGTAACCGGTATCAGATGCACACGAAGCCTGAAGGAAGAACAAGCACATTCACAAACTACTGAGACGACTTACTAGTTTCTAGAAACAGGTATCTTAGAAAGCTGACTTCTAAAGCAAGGGTAAGTAGTCTATATGGCAAAATGGGTTTGTACAGTCAATTTTGTAGAGAGGTTCAAGTGAACAAATTCCTGTTTTTTGGTAAATGCATGCTGTTTGTAAAAGGGTTTTTTAGAACATGTTCGAGAAGGCCTTCTGTCTTATCACGCGTTTTGTAATGGCATTTCATCGTTGTCACAACTTGGTTTCTTTCTTTTATTCGTTCCAAGTTTGCAACAGTTCAGTGTAAAAGTTCACTATTGTTGACATCGCCTTAATTTTCACCCCCCATTTAATTATACTGAAGTGAAGTCCGACCGACTCCTTTCCGGGAATCGGTTCTTTCAAACAGTTATTTTTGACAGAACCGGTTCAGAACAGCTTCCTCGGTTCTTTCACTTCGAACACAATCACGTGATCTCGACATTGATATCGCGTGTTCTTATTGATATTGTTGACTCCAGAACCGAGGCGACCTATTCAGTCCGATTTGTCAACAAATCCTGTACATCGGCTTGTGTGATCCGGTTCAACTGGTTCTTTGACAAGATCCAATTCAAACGAATGATTCGTTCACGATTCGAACCGTGGCTTCCGTGTGTTTCACAATCATACAGCATTTACTTGCACATGTGTCCAATATGTATTCATAAAGAAACAGACAAACTTATTAGTCCGTTATTTATCATATATTGGTATTTATCTTTATTTTAAATGTGTCTTTTGATTTTTCTTGCTTGTCTATGACATCTCTCTTACTTTCTGATCTACAATCATAAGCCAAAAAGTTAATGGTTCACTAGGGCATGTACTATATGAGTAGAGCTTTGACCACATGCACTCTCTTTGGTGGTTTTGTATGAATCTGGATCCACTTTTCTTATAAAAACAATTTATTTTTTATTATTTTTTTTTTTTTTTGCAGAAATGTTCCTGTACATTATAGGTCTCATAGTCTGCTTCTATGTCTATCGGTGGTTCAGAGAACTGGGACGAGTTCCCAATAAATCGGAGAAGTTTGTGTACATCACAGGCTGTGACACAGGGTTTGGGAATCTCTTGGCCAAACACCTGGACACCAAGGGTTTCCGTGTCATCGCTGGCTGCTACATGGAGAAAGGAGAAGTTGAGCTGAAGAAGTGCTGCTCTGACAAACTCACAACGCTGCATTTGGATGTGACCGATAATTATAGCATCAAAAAAGCTGCAGAAACCATTAAAGCCCTGGTGGGAGAGAGAGGTAGGTCACAGAAAGACGTTCAGTTCAGCTTTGCATCACAGGAATAAACTACGTTTTAAAATATATTCAAATAGAAAATGTCTATTTTAAATTAGAATAATAATCCACAATATTACTGTTTTTACTGTATTTTTGAGCACATAAATGGAGCATTGGTGAGCAGACATCATTTAAATGTCAAGAAATTAAGAATGCATTCAATATTTAATTCCTGATCTTAAATGGATGCATTTAAAAATGTAATGCAAGATTTGACTTTAAAAGTAAAATTAAAATTCAAAAAAATTAATTTGATCGTAATTGCATGTTATGATATACACAATGCATGGGGTAATGCACAATATATACATACATACACAATATGTATTTCCAGAAACCTTAGATGATATTAATAACCAGTATTTGAAATGTCATCTAAACAAAATTTATTTAAATGTATTATATTTAATTAACAAAATTTCATTTTATGGACAATGGGGAAATAAGAGCATAATTTTCTGTCTGCTCATTTAAGCAGAAAGTTTCATTATTTGTCAATTAATTTTAGTTTAGTGGTCTCAATAAAAAAAAAAATATATATATATATATATATATATATATATATTAATTGTCAGGAATAATTAGTAAAAATAAATGCTTTAATTATGTTCTTGTTGTTGGAATAATGAAATTCCTAATATTATCCTTATTATTATTATTATATTATCTTTCTATTCTTTAATGAAGTTGTTGGTCGAGTAGTTTCTTCACATCACACTTCCTGTGTATTTCGTAATTCGATGAAAGAAAACGGTTTTATTGATTTTTGTGTGTTTGCAGGTCTGTGGGCCGTGGTCAACAACGCTGGGATCTCTTTCCCAACTGCTCCCCATGACTGGCTGGAAATTGAGGACTTCAAACAAATGATCAATGTCAATCTGATCGGGGTTGTTGCCATCACTCTGAGCGTGTTACCGCTCATTAAGAAGGCCAAGGGCAGAGTGGTCAATGTGGCCAGTGTGTTTGGAAGGATTAGTACTCTGGGAGGAGCGTACTGCATTACTAAGTATGGAGTAGAGGCTTTTAATGACAGTCTGAGGTCAGTATGTCCAGTGACCACTTCTTTTTTTAAATATTTTGATATCTCCAGAAAAAACTGGTCAAAGAAATTAAAATTCAATGCATTTCTCAGATACAAGCCAATGTTGTATTTGGGTGTGGCATATGCATTTATCAGCATCTATTTAATGAATGCAAAGTCCAAACAAAAGGAAACCATGTGCTATTAGTCATCATGATAATACAGCAACCATTCAGTCGAGTACATTTAATTTGGCAAGCATTTTGTCTGCTGCAAATGCTAACATATTCAAAAAATATCTGATTAGTCAGCACAGACTACAGCTGAAATATAGTAGCTGATAACTTCAACTGTGAATGACCAATCATAACAAAAGCTTAAATATATGTCCAGAGTGTCTGCAAGAGGCTGTGTAGAGAACTCACCAAAAGGTGCATTCTTGTATCAAGAATTATGCAGACCAGGATCTTAGTTTCTCTTTCCCCTGAATACTTTTTATGTTTCTAGAAATATATGTAGTTTATATCCAATTTACCTGTATATTAAGAGATGCAATACGTCCAAACACAGGGCAACAAGACAATCGTAAAACATGTAAAATCTCTTTTACAGTGCTTTAAAAAAGCTGTTATTTTAGTATTATTTATATACTATTATAATATTTATTCATATTTTGAATTCGCTTTTATTTTTATATTTTCAGTTTTGCCCATAAGTTAAAGCAGTTTTGTTATGTTGTTTTTAATATTCTTATTTCAGTAATTTTGAACTTAAACTTATTACAGCTTGTTGCCAACATTTCTAATTTTATATTTTCAGTATATTTAATCAAAAAAGTATGTATGTATATACACACACACACATATACATATACATATATACATACACACACACACACTACTGGTCAAAAGTTTGGGATCAGTAAGACTTGTAATGTTTTTTTAAAGCAGTCTCTTATGTTCATCAAGGCTGCATTTATTTGATCAAATATACAGAAAAAAACAGTAATCTTGCATAATTTTATTACAATATAAAAAAAGGTTTCTATTTTAATGTCCTTTAAAATAGAATTTATTTCTGTGATGCAATGCTGAATTTCCATCAGCATTACTCCAGTATATATATATAATTAGTAGTAGTAGTATTAATAGTTCAGCTTTATTCCATTTGCTCAAAATTATTTAGTTTTAGTTTTAACAGTAATAAATTATCTCAATGCACAAGTGTAATTAGGGAAGTTGAAATTGACCACCAAACCAACATTACCACAATCCATTCTTTCAAATCTGGCAATTTTATCTTTATCTCTACTTTTCCTGTGCTTGTATCCTGATTATATTGTTTGTCTTTGTTCTCCAGGAGGAACATGGCACCGTTTGGAGTGAAGGTTTTATGCATCGAACCTGGATTCTTCAAAACAACTGTTACTGACTCCACTGTCTTTGAGAGCCATTTGGAGAGATTATGGAAAAAGTTGCCTCAGGAGGTCAAGGATGAGTACGGCAGTGATTTCATAGACAAAAGTGAGTTCAAATCTCACTGAAAAAGTGATTTCAAATAACAGTCACACTCCCAAACTGTTTGCAGTACTAGTTCTGAAAGCTAATATACATTCCTGATGTCTCTATGGTTGTGTTTGCAGCAAAACAGGCGGTTAAGGAGAGGTATGAGAAGTTATTGGATCCAGATCTGATGAAGGTGGTCAGCTGTATGGAGCATGCGGTGGCTGCGGTCCATCCTCGGACCAGATATTCTCCAGGCTGGGATGCCAAGTTCTTCTGGCTGCCTCTCTCCTACATGCCAACCTTCATCTCGGATGCTTTTGTCTTAAAAGATGCTGTTAAACCAAAAGTGTCAGTTCTGTAAGCATAAACAGCCAATTCTCTGTGCTGCAGTCATGCAGCGTACGGATGGAGTAAACCATTTTTCCACTTTCAGGGGGATGTATGGTTAATAATGAACAAAAATAAATATTGTCTTATTTGAACGAAAATTAAATTTAAACTCAATCTATTTTTCAACGGCATTTAGATTGTAAGAAATAAATTTAATATAGATCATCTTGACTTTAACATCTTTATGCATTATTTTTGAGCTCCAAACACAAGGACATTGCAAAAACTGTAATTTCTAAAACTAGGCATTTTCAATCAAACAGCGTGCACAAAATATTTGTGTGAGATTACAGTATGATATTTCTGAAGAAAATTGGTAGAAAAAAATAGTTATCATCAATGGACACGAAAGGTACCCTAATTATAAAAATGACCCACAATTAAAACTTTAATGTACATTTTTACAATATTGAATATAAATAAAAACAAAATTTTAAAATAACATTTTTGGAGAGTTTCATTTTTCCTGTAAGGTTTTCTAGATCACAAAGAAATATTTCCCTTTACTTTTACAGCATTTCAAACTTTCCCACGCAGTACAAATATACTCTTATTATATAAAATATCTCAACTTTCTTTAAAGAATATTAAACAAGTGATATGATTGCTTAAGCACAAAACTGAATACCTTTCTTAAAAAATATATCTATGACATACAGAGTTACTTTTATTACACTTCGTTAACCATCACCTTACCAGCATGACACTTGTGAAGCCTGTGTTCTTCAATCAGTTAAATCTGAACCTGTCAAAGTGTCATTTCACCACCTATTTTGACCTCAGATTTAGGAATACATGGGCATTGGGCAAACAACTAAATATTGAATGTTTAGAAGCCAAAGTAGGCTTTTTGGTTTATTGCACAACCTCAGTGAACGTACTTGCGTTTGGCGCCATCTGACCCCGCAGTCAGTTTGTGGCCCTTGAGCTCTTCATTGCACCGGGATCAGGACAGCAGTGGGAATTGGGAGATCTGCTGGTTTTCACAGTGAAGGAGTATTGATAACTGTTTGTCAGTTCTGAACACAATCAGATAATTTGTAAGTAAAGTAAAGTAGTGTGCATGATTTGTTAAAGACAATTTCAGTGTTCAAGGCTATAACTGATTTTTGCAATGAATCATTGACGGAGAAATGAGGGAACATACAATTATAGTTGCGACGCTAACTAGTGGCTGTTGAATGATCTGTCTACAATAACGTTTTTGTTTAGCATTTATATTAAACAGATTAAATTATAAATATTTCCTTTCTATATAGCAAATGTTCTATACTCAAAAAAAAAAAAAAAAATCGTGTTAGATTTAATGAAGGAATTTTATTAAATCATGCAATTTTGCATTAAGCTTATTTTGTTAACCAAAGAGAACCTAAAGAAAAGAGTGCTTAATTGCCATAAAAATTACTGCAAAGAATCATAATTTTTTGAGAGAGTCAGACAGCCAAACATTGTGTTTCTCCTTTTGACCGCAAGGTTGTGCACTATAATCAGTTTTAATCTGGTCAGCATGCCCAGTGGAAGATCTTGCGTATAAACTTTCACACAGTTGCAAGACAACCTCATTTTAACTAATTACTAAATAGGAATCTGCCAGCCACACACTTTCAGTCTTAGTGAGGACGCCAAGGGTACATTTAAATGTAACCTTTTCTCTCAAAGTGTTGTCACAACTTTTGCTCTCCTGTCTCTTCATTAAAAGTTAATAAAGTACCCTTGTTGATAGGTTCTCTTGGGAAACACTTAAATACATAAATAAAAATACATAAATATCTACATAAAAAATCCACTTAATCTGTGTAAGAAAAAAAGAAAAACAATTTTAAAACATTCACATAAAATTCTAAATAAAATCTAAATTAAAATCTATAAATATATATAAAAAATGAATAAATGAACAAAAACTAAAATAAATATACAAATATTTCTGCAATTATTTATTGATTGATTGATGAAAGTGGGTTCACATACCAGTGTCACAGTGTTATTGTACTAACAATAACTGTTACAATTGCAATTGAACATAAACATGGGAGCCTGAGAAAAATACTTATTTGTGACCCTGGACCACAAAACCAGTCATAAGGGTGTATTTTTTAAAATTGAATAATTTGATTGCTGAATAAATAAACTTTTCATTGATATATGGTTTGTTGGGATATGACAATATTTGGCTGAGATATTTGAAAATCTGGAATCGGAGGGTCCAAAAAAATCAACATATTGAGAAATCGCCTTTAAAGTTATCCAAATGAAGTTCTTGCAATGTGTATTACTAATCAAAAATGAAGTTTTGATATATTTACAGGAGGGAATTTATTTTTACTTAATATCCTAATGATTTTTGGCATAAAAGAAAAATCAATCATTTCTGATATACATAGATTCAAGATTTTTATTTGTCACATACACGATTATATAGAGAATATATAACCAGCAGTGAAATGTGAGTCAGGTCCGCTCCATGGACAGTGCAATTATTAAATAATACACAGAGGAAAATATAAGTATGAAGAAATGAAATAAAAGTAAACAATAAAAATTAAATTAAATATAGAATAGAAAATAAAATGTGTATGAAAGTATTGTAGTCTTGAATATAAAGATACACGGGAATGTGCAAGAGGTGAATGTGCATATGTGCATTATAGTGTAATCTTAAATATTAAAATACAGGAATGTACAAGAGGCGAATGTGCAAACAAGTTTTGACACTGACAATATGTCAATATGACAATATGAGGTAGAGAATGATGAATATCTTACTGATTAAGTGAATATTAAGTGGAGACATGTAGATGTTAAGAGGCTGGTTTTGAGTTTAGGAGCTTGATGGCCTGGGGGAAGAAACTCCTCCTAAGTCTCTCGGTTTTTGCCATCAGGCCACAGATGCGCTTACCGGATGGTAGTAAAGTGAAAAGATAGTTACTGGGGTGGTTTGAGTCCTTGATGATTTTAACTGCTCTGCTTTTGCAGCGTTTGAGGTAGATGTCCTGCAGAGAGGGGAGAGCAGACCCTGAGATGCGCTCAGCTAAGTGCACAACTCTCTGCAGGGCTTTGCAGTCTTGACTGGAGCTGTTCCCATACCACACTGAGATACACTGAGTCAATACACTTTCTATGGCCCCCGAATAGAAAGTTTTCAGGATTGCAGGTGAAACCCTGAATTTCCTCAGCTGTCGCTGATGGTTCATTCTTTGCCTGGCTTTATTAACCTGACTTTGGATGTGTGAAGTCCAAGTCAGGTCCTCGGAGATGTTTACACCGAGGTACTTGAAGCTGCTCACCCTCTCCACGAGGGTCCCGCTGATCATTAGAGGAGTATAGGGCCGCTGCTGTCTCTTCCTAAAGTCAACAATCAGCTCTTTAGTTTTGCTCACATTCAGAGAGAGACAATTGTCCTGGCACCATGATGTTAATTTCTCTACCTCATCCAAGTATGCAGCTTCATTACTGTTGGAAATGAGGCCCAGAATCACAGTATTATCAGCAAATTTGATAATAGATGTGGAGCTGTGGGAAGACACAGTCATGTGTGTAGAGAGAGTAGAGCAGGGGACTCAGGACACAGCCCTGTGGAGCTCCTACGTTCAGGGTGATGGAGCTGGAGATGAACTGGCCTTCTTTCACCACTTGAGGTCTGCCGGTGAGGAAGTCTTGAATCCAGTCGCAGAGTAAAGAGTTTAGACCGAGGTCTATGAGTTTAGAAGCTAGCTTTATGGGGACTATAGTATTGAAAGCTGAGCTCTAGTCAATGAATAGCAGCCTCACATAGTTCCCAATGCTGCTGTCAGTGTGCTTGAGAGAAGAGTGCAGGATGTAAGAGATGGCATCTTCAGTAGATCTGTTGGGGGCGATAGGCAAACTGAAGAGGGTCCAAAGTATCAGGGATCGAGGAGCAGATGCTGTTCTTTATAAGTTTCTCAAAGACCTTCATGACTGTTGACGTAAGGGCAACCGGACGATATTCATTCAGGCAAGAGGGGTTATTGTTCTTAGGCACAGGGATGATGACAGATTTTTTAAAGGAGGTGGGAACCACCGAGGTAGCAAGGGACTCTATATTAAATAATAGATGTAAACAAACCAGTGAGCTGATCAGCACAGGACCTCAGAACACAACCAGAAATGACAGCCGTGTAATAATGAATTCATTCATTCATTCATTCATTTATTTCCTCCACATTTCATTTTCAATGTTACAGAATGAATGAATGAATAAATAAATAAATATGCATTTATGTATTCAGTTATGTATTTAACGATTTATTTATATATTTCAACATTTATTTAAAAAAAATAATTTTGAGTAATTTGGCCCTCCATATCATAGAAAAACTGGAAAGGTCAGCGTTTATCCAGCACATCTTCATCCATCTCCCTCCGCAGGTGTTCTTCTGCGCGGATCTGCTGCTGTTCTCTGGCCGTTCTGGCGCTCGTCGCCGCGGTCTGGTTCTTCCGAGACTCCCGTCAGATCCTGGTGACGGGCTGCGATAGCGGCTTCGGACAGCTCGACCGGCGGGGTTTGCACGTGATCGCCGCGTGTCTTACGGAACCTGGTGCCTCCAGACTGCGCGCGGCGGCCTCCCCCAGACTCGAGACGCTTCTGCTCAATGTTACCGACAGCGCGAGCGTCGAGAGTGCGCTGGAGCGCGTGCGCAGCGAGACCGGGGAGAGAGGTGAGACGGACAGTCAGATAGGGTGCCAGCTCGAGTCAAGCACAGCGAGAGATAAAGCCGAGATACAGGCACTCTGACGACCACACAGCCCCCAGACCAACTCATAAATCTGCAACCCTTGGACAAGCGCTTTCAGCTGACCTGGAGGAGCATCTTCAGGCGAATGCCATTCTCATACCAAAGCTGCATCATTTATTATAGAACCACTTACTTTTCTCATAATGCCCACCTGACATGTTTGCACACCTCAGTGACTTTTGACCTTAAAAGGATAGTTCAGGCCAAAATTAATATTTGCTGACAGTTTTCTCACCTTTAGGCCATCCAAGATGTAGATGAGTTTGTTTCTTCATCAGGGGCCAGTTAGCCACCATGTTAAGACTGTGTCTTAAGAACTAGTTTGACCAACTAGCAGTTGCCAGGGGGTAATCAGTCTTACCTTTTCAATACAAATAAGACTAATCATAACTGAATAAAAAAAGTAATCACCAGTTTTGAAGAAAAAAATTAGATGACTAACTTTTTAAGACTAGTCTAAACAGTTTATGCAAGCATCCCCTGAACAAATTTTTGGAAGTTTAGCATAACATCACTTGTTCACTGATGGATCCTCTGCAGTGAATGGGTGCCGTCAGAATGAGAGTCCAAACAGCTGATAATGACTTTTTTTTAATATCTTGTGAAGTTTAAGGCATTTTAACTTTAAACTGTTGCTTCTGGCCAAAATACAAGAACATAATCCATAAATTTTCTGCATATCTCACATCAAAATCCACCAAAATATTTGTTTAGAACTGTTTAGGACTGTTCTGCTTGTAAACGGTGCTTGATCTGTGCAGGGGCGTTGCACAAGATCCCGGGCCCTATGCATTGGCAGTCCTGATGGGCCCCCATGACCTCCCAATGAAAATATCCAGGTAAAATAAAATATATTACAGACTTTTCAAGGGCCCTCTCTTCCTTTGGGGCCCTGATAATCAGTACTGGTTTTACCCCCAGTCCGACGCCCCTGGATCTGTGCAGATTTCTCTCCTAATTTCTCTAAGTCGCGACAACTTTTTAACTGAAGAAATCAGTATTATGGAGAGGACTGATATTTTATCTGTAAGCAACATTTAAAATGAAGTTAAAATGTCTTAATGATAGATTTGTTTCTTAAAAATATGGAGTTTTTCACTTCACAAGACTTTAACTGATGGACTGGAGTGGTGTGGATTACTCTCATTCTGACGGCACCCATTCACTGCAGAGCATCCATTCGCCCCCATGGAATGGATGCAGCTGGAGGACGAGGTGACTCTGAAGTTTCTTCTTCTGCTGAAGAAGGCTCGTGGTCGGGTGGTGAACGTGGACAGCATACTGGGCAGAGTCTCACTCATCGGGGGAGGATATTGTCTCACTAAATATGGTGTGGAGGCTTTCTCTGATAGCTTAAGCTATGTTTAGGCAATTAACAAGAAAGTAAACTCCGAGACATGTAAACAAGGTCTTTTAGCATGTTTTGTAAAAAGTACATATTTTGAAGGTCCTCATGACTTACATTTATTATTTTTTTTAATTAAAACTTTTTTAAATAAATGTATGTATTTATCAAATATCTTCATTTATTTAAATAGATATAAATACATATGAATGAATAAATACATAAAAAGTAATAATTACAAATAAAAATAATACAAACAATAAAACATTAAATGTGTTCAATTATGTTGTTAACAAGACAAAATAATCTATTTATCCATTTTTTATTTTGCAGGTCAACATGGATTTTTTTTCTTTTTCAAATATAAAATATATATTTAAATATAAATAAATCAATACAATTTTAACAAATACATAATGCATTTAATAATTTAATAATTAATAAATTAATAAAAATGTATTTTATATATTTTTATAATATATTTTATATTGCTATTAAGCTGATAATATCATCTGACTTTTATTAAAAACAGCAAACAAAATCAATTTCCAAGTATTGTCATTTGTCTTTGTAAGACCTCTCATCAGACCACAACTACAGTCTTTCTGAAGTTAACCTTGAAACACTTTGACATTTCATTGAGTAAAATACTTCATCTTTTTTTCTTTTTTGAGATTTGCATCTTTCATTCAATGTCTCCAAAATCATTTTATTCTCTCTCTTGCTGCTGTCAGGAGAGATATGATGCACTTTGGAGCGAAGGTAAGTATCACTGAACCAGGCTTCTTTAACACACAAGTAACAGATTTGAGCCTCATTGAAGATGATCTGAAGAAATGGTGGCACAACTTCCCAGCAGAGGTCAGGAGAGCCTATGGAGACTCACACTTGCAGGACTCTGAGTGCTTCTGATGCCATATCAGTGCAGATTTCATGCAAGACTACAGGTAATTTAGAATTTGAAGACTGATATCATGATGCATTCAAACATGAACTCACAACTTAAATTTCAATGTTGTTTAGCATGTGCATATTGGTAATCAATGCAATGACACTCTAAAATACATTGCATACACAAAACAAGTATATTTTTAATTATATTAAACCATTTTTGCCACCTTATATAGATGGAGATGTTTGAAGCAGAGCCTCATGTGATGCTGTTTCGTTGTACCGACTGAACTCGATTGACATTTCTGCATTTCTCTCAATTATTTTTTAAAGTTGCAGGAGTTCTCCATGAAGACTCTGGCTATCAGTGACCTTTCTAAAGTGACGTCATGTATGCATGCCATCCACAAAGGAGAGCTGAACATCTCTACAAATAATTACTGAAAACGCCACTGCAGCTCAACATATCTTATTTGTGAAGTTTTGTCTTTGAAACTGTGATTGCTGTATGCAACAATTTTCAACCAGCCCTGCATTATGAAAACAATTATTTGCAAAAAAAAAAAAAAAAAAAAAGAGATGGTGCTGAGTTCAAAAATCAGCATGTGAGTTCATCACATACAGCATTAACATCTCAAGTGTTTCATATTATTTAACTTACAATCTGCAAAGTAGCGGAAAAAGTGGAAATGAGAATTAGGCATAAAAAAAAAAAGTCTTCAGAAATCATTCATATATGTGAAAATGGGCTGTGAATTGAACAAATGATTGCAACCTGACTCAGAGTAAGATGTGAAAAATATCTTTGTGGCAAGTTTTCTGCTGATTAAGGGGAAATACAAGAAATCTTCACCTTGTAAATAGTTGTTGAAAGCAAAAAATGCTATGAAATGCATATTTTTTGAGAAAGTGATGCTTAGAGTGAAAAAGGCACTATTTTTGCTTATTATTTTTACCTAAAAAATTAGTAAAAGTATTGGATTTCATATATATGGATAATGTGCTTTGAAGGAATAACTCAAATTAAGGAAAACTCTTCAACACTCTTAAAAATTCATGTTTTGCAAATATTGAAGAGCAGGCTTAAAGAGAACCAAGAACCTAGATCTCAAAGCTCTTCATCAAGCACATGCCCCAAAAATTAAGCTTTCATTTTCCCCCCAATTTTTTTACGAAACACACACACACTCTGCACAATCACTCTTCACTCAATTTCTTCAACCCTCTCAATCAGCACCAACTTTTGGAGAGTTCTTTAAGGCTTCTTTGTAACCAGTATCACCTGTCTTCACTAATTAACCCAACCCACATCATTCAGCCTATTACCATGTGGGAATAAGGGGACAGACAGAAAAAGAAATGTGTAATATATATAAAATACATTTTATATAATGTTGACATATATTTATGTGTGTGTGTGTGTGTGTGTGTGTGTGTGTGTGTGTATATGTATTTATTTGTTGTACAACAAAAAGATCTTACCATTTCTTATAAAACAAATTTATTAGATTTTTTCACAGCAGCATGAATTTGTTTCCAGTTTTTTCTACAGTAACATAATCGACATGTCAAGATGAATAAATTCATAATATTACATATACATTTTTACTGTCTTTAATATTCAAAATCATTTAAAATATAATGACTTCACAGCCCATGCACTTCATCAGAAGGGAAAGCAAGTATGAAAATCACTTGAAACGCTGATGGGACATCAGAAATAATCACATTTATATAAACTGGGGAATTTCAAGTATTATTTCAATATATAAAACAGAAGTGGTATGTCTTCTACTTCTATTAATATGTTTTTTTTGTGGTGTATTTTGTTGCTTTAATTATAATTTTTTAATTTTTTTTTTGGTAGTCCCTTTCTCTGCATGGCGAGAGTCCCTTTCTCTGCATGGCATATTTGGAGTAGTTCACCATTTCTGTCATTATTTCCTCACCCTGATGTCATTTGAAACCCATATGCTGTTATTTTGAGGAAAATAAGCAGATCTTTATCATGCAATATGGTGTCAGTTCCTTAAACTAAGATACTGTACAACTTACTACTCACAACTGGAGCAGGAGAGTAAATAATGACCGATTTTTCATTTCTGGGTGAACTATTTCTTTAATAGCTCTCAGTAGATCTGCACATGAGTGATATCTCAGACATACTGTGATGCTTCTGCACTTTTTCTTGAATCTGGCCACTCCACAAATGAGGTATAAGTACATAAGTGATCCATATGTGCTGTGTTTTCTCAGTGGTGAAAACTTTAAAGGAATAGTTCACCTAAAAATTAAAAATTGCACTGGAGGAAGCATTATTATGGATTGTGAACTGGTATTTGAGCTGGAAGCAATGGTTTGAAGTTAAAAACACCTTAATGATGGATTTTTTTATTAGAAAAATGTGGATTGACGGATTTATGGTTGTTATGTGTTTTAGTGGAGTGGTGTGTGTTTTTGTGGTTTTTTTGTAATGTTGTTTTTGTTCTCATTCTGACGGCACCCATTCACTGCCATTGGTGAGCAAGTGATGTAATGCTACATTTCTCCAAATCTGTTCTGATGAAGAAACAAACTCATCTACATCTTGGATGTCCTAAAGGGTGAATTGTAATTTTTGGGTGAACTATTCCTTTATGAATAATCAGATCAAATGTCAAAGTCTCAGCTGGCTCTCAAAGCACTTTTACTCAGTATCGTTGGCATATGTGTGTGTGTGTGCGCGAATCTCCAGGAATAAGTGATAATCAATTTTTAAAATAACATCTGACCAGAAGATATCATCAAACAAAATCTTTTCAATTTACAAATGTACAAAATATTCATAACATTCTCCTTCAGCAGCATCAGTGCAAAGATATACAAATATGACATCACAATAATAATACAAAAAGAATCATACAACATGAATTGGCATACAAAGTATCAGAAGGCAAAGTCTCTTTTCTGTAGGCTATACAAACATTTAATCTATTCTCATCTATACTTTTTTTTTATTTGTTTCAAAAATAATCTTAAATTGATTTCTGTCATATGCAGGCTGCTTATAAAAATAGATTCTGTGCAAAGGGAGTTTTTCTTTGTATTTTCCCGTGTGATGGTCATATTTCACTGTCCTCTTTAACCAGGTTGGCCGTGTCTGTGAAGGTGTCCTCTGTCGGTGAATAGGCGCTCAGTTTCTCTCGTTTCTGGGGTTTGGGAGGAGGAACGAAAGGAGACGGCTGTGATGAAGCGCTGGCGTCTGCAGCTCCATGATTCTGCTCATCCTGCATCTGACACAAAGACAACGTCAACTTTGACCACATGTGCATCATTCTCACATTAACACCTATATTCTGGTTAAAAATGTATTCTGAAAATAACTTTTACATGTTTTACAGCTATGGGAATATTCCTGTCCACATGCATTTCATTTCTCCCATGGAAATGCCGGTGATGGTTTATTATGATACATTGTTATTTAAGTATCATTGATATGCTATTAGAATTTTAATAAAATTTGAAAAAAATATATATAAATATATGTTTAAGTTCAAAAAGTACTAAAATTACTATGGTGAAAACTGAAATACAGCTGAATAGAAAAAAGTAAAAAAAGAACTAATAAAATGACAAAAGGACAAAAGTACCAAAACCTAACCTAAAATTAAATGGAAAACAAAATAAAAACTAATTTAAAATATTAATAAATGCTATAATAGTATATAAAAAAGGATTTTATATTTTAGTCTGTTTTATTTCAAGTAATTAAATTGTTTTTTATTTTTATGGTTTTTAATTTTAGCTAACGATAATAACTCTGAAGAGTATAACGTTTCAATATATATATATATATATATATATATATATATATATATATATATATATATATATACATATATACTGTACTTTTGTTAGACTATATATTGAATTGTGCTCCTTTGTTAATATTTATCTATTAAAGATAGATTTCACCTATGTTCTGGCTTACGTACTAATTTTGTTAAATGCTATAAACTTGGCATTGTGTACTATGAATATTGTTGGCAATATTCTTGTGATTTGTAAATCACTTTCGATAAATGAGTCTGCTTAAAAAAAAAATCTAAATGTAATACTTGTGTTTCCTTGATCGCTTGACTTTCTACAATTGGCTGTTTCTTCTTTAACGCAATATTACTTTTGTTTAGACAAGTGAAGTTATAAATTAATGTTAGCATAGTCAGTTCTCCTCACCTCTGAATATGTAGGGTTTTCGAATGTTGTGCTTGGCATCAGTTTTCTTTTAAAGAAACTCCATTTGGACTCCTGCAAAAATAAAATAAAATAAAATAAAATAAAATAAAATATGAAAAAATAAAATAAAACAAAAAAATAAAATAAACGTGGTCGCATGATGGAGAAACAACAGGAAATAATGACTAAACTGGACAAATGTTCGGATGTTCCCACCTGTGTGGTTGTTTGCTCTGCAGGTGTGCTCTTCACCTCCACTGCGTGTTCATGAGCGTTAAACGTAGGGTTTGAGAAGTTATTCTCCACCTGGTCACTGCTGACGTTCACAGTGACCTGTATGAAGCACAGAAACACAAAACTCAACACAAGACCCGCTCAGGTCGAACATGTTTTATTTATACTGTTAGCAATGTCCTGAAGGTTATGAAATGCTTTCGAGAAGGAAGTATACCTGTGTAGCGTGTATTACTGCTGGATCGCTGGATGGGCCGGCTGCAGTCGAGTAAAGAGGATTCTCGAATGTGATTGGCTGCCTGCCAGAGTCTGCAAAATTCTCATCCTAATAATAAAAACCAGAGAATCCAGATCAGACACAAATCAATGCTTCAACACACAGCTAGCTAGCTAGACTGAAATCAATGAGGTGAATTAAAAATTCAGGCACTGAAATCTGAGATTATTCGCAAATAACTGTTTACTTGGCATAAAGTAGTTTGCCATCAAACATTTTGTGGTCGGTAAGATTTTTTTTTACTGTTCCTAAATGGCTCTTTTGCTCACAGAGTCTGTATTTGTTTTATTAAAAATACAATAAAAACAGTTATATTGTAAAATATTATTGCAATTTAAAAGAACTGTTTTCTATTTAAATATATTGTAAAATGTAATTTATTCCTATGATGCAAAGCTGAATTTTCAGCATCATTACTCCAGTCTTCAGTGTCACATGATCCTTCAGAAATCATTCTAATATACTGATTTGCTGCACAAGAAACATTTATGATTATTATCAATATTGAAAATAGTGGTGCTGATTCATATTTTGGTGGAAACTGTGATGAACAGAAAATTCAAAAGAACAGCATTTATAAAATTATAAATGTACAACTTTATAAACGTCTTGTCACTTTTGATAAAATTAATGCATCCTTGTTGAATAAATTATATATATATATATATATATATATATATATATATATTTTAAATCTTACTGACCCCAAACTTGTGAATGATAGGGCAGGTGTTCATTTAATTATCGCCACTGCTTCATTTAAAAAAAAAAAAACTTATATTTGTCGACCACTAGTTTTAACATCTTAATTAGACCAGAGTTTTCATTGTGATTAATGATACACAGAATCCCATTAGAAACTAGTGCACTGATACTGTAAGTCTTGGAAAAGATGTAACATTAACACTGCGGCCAAAAGGTCAACCAGGGATTTTACACCTCACAGATCAGTCAAGAAAATGTGCTGAGTGCACAGGAGTCAGAAGTTACTGTTAAATCGACACAAAAGACCAGCATTTACCAGCTGCATGGCCCTGTCGATGAAGGACACTCCCAGAGTCTGAGGCTCCAGGTCCATCGTCACATTGTCACCTGAACGAAACGACACTCCATTTCCTGTGTCTGCCGACTTCACCAGGCTGCTCAGACTAAGTGGAGAAAAAAATGGTACATGAAAAACATACCAACTCAAACACTGTTAAAATCAGAGACATAGACACATCTTAATGCTTTCTTCGATCCAGTCTAATTATGTGGAAACTTCACAGAGAAATTAAAAGAACATCAAAACCATCGCGATACTTTGCGAATGTTGCTTAGTTTGATATAAACACTGAAGCCACTGCAAATATAACACATATATTCATCAGTATAACGCAGAGCTCAGGCTGCAGGTTAAGTTTAGTAATCAACAACCTTCAAATCTGTAACTAGATGTTGTTTTGATGTTGTGTTACTGTGACAAGCTACAGTATAAGTTCTCAGTTTGACATTAAAAATCAGTTGACAAAGGAGGAGGAGATGGCAGGGTTTATGAATGACATGACTAGATCCGTTCAAAAGTTTGGGGTCAGTAAGATTTTTTATTTTTATTTTTTTTAAATAAATTAATGCTTTGATTTAACAAGGACTCTAAATTGATCAAAAGTGACAGTAAAGACATGCATAAAATAAAAAAATAAAAAAATAAATAATAAAATAAATCTATTTCAAATAAATGTTTTTTGAACTTTCTATTCACTGAAGAATCCTGACAAAATGTATCATGGTTTCCACAAAACCATATGAAGCAGCACAACTGTTACTAAAAATTATATATTAAAAATAATAAGAAATGTTTCTTGAGCAGCAAATCAGTATATCAGAATGATTTCTGAAGGATTATGTGACACTGAAGACTGGAGTAATGATGCTGAAAATACAGCTTTGATCACAGGAATAAATAACATTTTAAAATATATTCAAAATGAAAATTGTTATTTTAAATTGTAATAATATTTCACAATGTTACTGTTTTAACTGTTTTCGATCAGATAAATGCAGCCTTGGTGAGGTTTCAACTCAAAAACATTAAAAAAAAATGTATCTAACCCAAACCTTTGAACAGTTTTGTAAACGATGCTTAAAGATGAGCAAAATATCAAACCAAGTGGCATTTATTTTAGAGAAATAAAGCATTTTTCAAGCAGCAACATCCCCAAAATAAGTCACAATACTGACAGTAGATATACTCATATATTCATACATGCACTAAAAGCACAGTGAGACCGGCTGCTTAAACTGAAGTCATAAAATATGAAGTCATGTAGCTGAACTGTAGGTAGTTGAGTGGTGTGTTTGTGTTGTACCTGGGTAGTTTAGGCATTGACGGGATGAGAGAGCCGGTGCGCTTGTAGTTGAGGAAAACTCCCACAACCAGAGCTCCAGTAATCAGAATAATAACCACTGCTAACAGGACGGTCACAGCTACACACACACACACACACACACACACACACACACACACACACACACACACACACACACACACACACACACACACACACACACACACACACACACACACACACACACAGTATGTAAGACAGATGAGTGCAGTCTCATTAGTTTCCATTTCAAATTAACATGCGTAATGAGACAGTTGATAAATAACAGCATCACATGTTACAAACCGTGAGTAAATGTGTTTACAATGAAAGAGTTGTATAACTAATTAACAAAGGAAGGGTTTGTTCACCTGTTCCTGCAGGAGCACCTCTAGACTTCCCCATTTCACAGTAACTACCCGAGTAACCGTATGGACACCTGAGGAGCATAAACACTGAACCGTTACAGACAGTCTACAGTATGGCTCTGACAAAAATGATTCTTTTTACAATCTGACACTTACTGCATATTTTTAGATTTTCATGATGATTGTCATTTGTGTTCACATAGTCGTATTGCATTTGCTACTGTTGTGTTTATTGCATTTATATGTTGCAGAAGTTCAGGAGTCATTTGTATTTTTTTTTAATTGCAATATTAATCTAATTATTAAAAAAAAAAAAGTAATAAATTAAATAATGTATTTTCATATTAAATACCACCATATTAAATATCAGTCAATTATCACTAAATAAAGAGGTTTTGCATATGACAAATTATGTTTATAATTGAAATCTATCTATCTATCTATCTATCTATCTATCTGTCTATCTATCTATCTATCTATCTATCTATCTATCTATCTATCTGTCTATCTATCTATCCACACACATACACACACAAAGTTAGGTCCATATTTATTTGGACACTGACACAATTTTCACAAATTCGGCTCTGTATGCCACCAGAATAGAATTAAAATGAATCAATCAAGATGAAATTGAAGTGCAGACTTTAAGCTTTAATTCACGGGGTTGAACAAGAATATTGTCACACCTTATGGATCTTTAGTTTGCTTTCTCTCCTGGTGTTCTCTGATCTAGTTTTTTTCTCCCCCTAATTATGTCAATTGGTTCAGGTGTGTTTTATTAATTATCCTCATTTGCCTTTGTACTTATGTTCAAGTCTGTTCAGTTCAACTTTGTCCGGTCATGTCAATGTGTACGTGCGTTTCAAGCCTTCCTTGTGTGGATTACCTTCATGTGGATTTATTAAAGACTGTTTAATGTGATGCATTGACTTTTACATTTAATGTATAAGTGAGTCAGCTGTCCATTTACTTATGGTCCCTTGAAAAAGGATGGAGGTACATGTAATTCCTTAACCTTTTCTCCAATTGTGATGAGAGATACCCTCAAATTAAAGTTCAGAGTGTGCACTTAAAGCCCATATTCATTATATAACTGTAACTTGAATATGTTTTGGTCAACAGCAAAAATAATAAAAATTGTGTTCGTGTCCAAATGCATATGGACCTGACTCTCTCTCTATATATATTTATATATATAGCTGTGTCTTTAATATAGTGTGTTGTATATACAGTTGCAGCAAGTTTTCTTAGAACAGTGAACACATATCACAAAATATCATGATATGAGGCCTTTAAATAACTCTTATCAGCGGGGCGGGTGTTGTGATGTTCTATAGTGTTGTTCACTCTCTTGTTGTTCTTCGGGAGTCTTTTATTATGTGTGTAGTGTTTTTCTATTTTTGTGTATGTGTGTGAGTGTGGTGTAGGACTCTGCCTCAATGGCTGCATGTGCGAGGCAATGCATCAGTCACAATGCAATCACATCACAAGTCAAACACTCACTTTCATCACAATATCAGAGCACTGAAGTCAAAACATCACATGACAATAATGAAATCATGCAGCAGTAGATGCAACACATGCATGTATGGTATGAAATGTATTGATGGGATGCAATAGAGCCATTCAGCTCATCTCAAACTAACAGCAGCAGGTGTGTGTTCATCTCTTACCGGCATCGCATTCATTCTTGTTGAAGGCGAGCAGTGTGGAGCCCTGCGGACAGGCACAGGTGTATCCACCCGGCCGCAGCAAACACAGGTGACTGCAGACACCCTGACAGGGGTTCAGCACTGCAAGAGAATGTCAACAGTCATTTAATAGTACTATTACAGGAATTATCTTTGGCTAAAAGAAACGCGGTGAAAAAGAACTGAGGAACAGGTGCTTTCATTCTACACAGTCGCTCTTGGGTATAAAGACAAATGCAAAATCACTATATGTGACCCTGGAGCAAAAAACCAGTCTTAAGTCGCTTGGGTATATTTTTAGCAATAGGCAAAAAAACACTGTATTAGTCAAAATTATCTATATTTCTCTTTTATGCCAAAAATCATTAGGATATTAAGTAAAGATCATGTTCCATGAAGATATTTTGTAAATTTCCTACTGTAAATATATCTGTGACGAGGGGGACGAGGCCGAGAGCCGTGGGAACGGAGCGAGGCCGGTGGAGTGATTGGGAAATGAGCGACACCTGCTCCACTCACCGGTCTCGAGTCCCACGGAGGAGATCGGGAGGATACAAAAGAGTAGCGACGACAGTGAAGGACGAGAGAAGACCAGGCCTGGGTTTTATTTTGTGGTTTGGTTTTTATTTGTGTGCCGCAGTCACCCGTGAGGGCCTGTCGCGCTGTTTTGGGTTTATTTTGTCATTAAAGATTTATTTGAATGTTCGCCGGTTCCCGCCTCCTTCTTCCCGTAATTATGGAGTTTTTATATTGTTACAATATCAAAACTTAATTTTTGATTAGTAATATTAATTGCTAAGTACTTCATTTGGACAACTTTAAAGGTGATTTTCTCAGTATTTAGATTTTTTTGCACCCTCAGATTCCAGATTTTCTAATAGTTGTATCTCGGCCAAATATTTTCAGATCCTAACAAACCATACATTAATGAAAAGCTCATCTTTCAGATTATGTATAAATCTCAATTTCAAAAAAATTGACCCTTATGACTGGTTTTGTTGTCCAGGGTCACACACACACACATATATATATATATTAATTACACGTAACTTAAAGTTCACTGGCATTTGCATCCTTTTGTGCAGATACAAGTTGTATTGTTACGTCTATGTTATGTATCTAAGTTATCTGCTTAAAATCATAGGATGTGTCATAGAACGTGCATCAGTTTACAGGCATAAAGTCACTCAGCTTCAACCTCAGGCAGCTATTCCTTTTTAGATGCTTCTTTTTTAATAACATTGCTGCATCATAATTATAATCTAACAGTGTTCTTATAATCATGTTTTCATATACAGGTTTTCATGTCATATTTTTATTTTTAACATTCATTTTCATAACAGTCCAGATATTTTCATTATCTCCATAACAGATGGCTATGCCCCGCCCCCCGAAATACTTGTTTTTGAAACCTAATGATGATCGAAATAAGAAATTGCCCTAATTACATACATGTTTTTTTTTTTAAATCATTAAAAGCGATGTCAAAATTCGATGATGAATGGCTCTTTTGATCTGGTTTTTGCTCGTGAATCACTTGAACTGAATGATCAAATTCACGAGTTTGAATCAATCAGAGCGGTTCCAGCATCAATGACTCAATGATTCAATTGATTCGGTTTGTCTGTTCCACTTTTAGTGTCTTCAGCCACGTTTACACAACACTGTCAATACTACTACTGGCTTAGCTCGCTAGTTTTATGGCATTAACTGAAATAAGCGAAAAAGTATGATGTTTAAAAAAAATCTTTTTTAAATATAACATCCAACACAAATTTACGAACATATTCAGGTGAGGTAACACGTTTACTGCTAACTAGGGAAAACACTCCATTAATATGACGAGCTGCACCTCAAAATACATGTTAGATGGAAACATTGTGCATTATGATTAATTCAATGTATTTTAATAGTTTGACAAATGCACTGTTCAATAGGAAATCAGTTGCATGAATATTAAATTCATCAGTCTTTATAGAGTGTATGTAAAAAGACCAAATGGGAGAAGCAGCCAAACAACATAAAGTTAAAGAGGGATTCAACTGAGCTATGCACGTATGTTTTAAACACTTCAGATACCTTATATGTTAACTTCTCAGGTAATATTAAATTAAATTTTACGTGGCCCTTGTTGAAACGTCAGGATTCCCGGTCTCACCCGAGTGGTTGTGTCGGTGCTGCTGGTAGATGCGCACTTGAGTCAGCCAGGGGTTTATGGTCAACACCTTCACCTTGTCTCCTTTCCCGAACTTATCTTTTTTCCACACTTCGCCCTTCTCTTTAGTCGTCCAGTACACGTGTCCCTCGAACACATCCAGACTGTAGGGGTGACCGATGTCTGCAGTGACAACAAACGTGAGAACATCGGCCTGTCAAAAGCTGTTTCCTCAGATGTAATGCCCTGACATCTCACCTCCTGATATGATCATTTGACGGTCTGTTCCGTCCGCTTTCATCGATTCAATGATGTTTTCTTTGGAGTCACACCAGTAGATGCGGTTTTCATTCAGGTAGTCCAAGGCTAAACCAGTAGGCCAGCCCAGATCTTCATCTAACAGCACCTCTCTGTGCTGCCCATCCATCCACGCCGTCTCAATCTTGGGCTTTCTGCCCCAATCGGTCCAGAACATCTTACTATAACATATACACACAAAATAATCATCATTAATGACCAAAACAGCAGTTTTGAAGAATCGGGGTTCCAACATTTTATGATCAATGAATTTTCAAGTGGTCTGTGATTATTAGACAAGTTTTTTTTTAGTGCCTAAGATTTTTTTTTAAAATGTATTAGATTTATTTATTTTATTACCAGGACTTTTCCCACACATAAAAAATCACAATTTTAAAACTTTCATGACTATGCATCCCTCAGGACTGTCCATTAATTATGTTTTAATCCCAAATGACAAAAAAAATGTATATGTACATACATATATATGCTGTCAAACGATTAATTGCAATTAATCGCATCTAAAATAAGTTTTTGTTAACATAATATATGTGCATGTTTTGTGTATATTTATTATGTATGTATAAATACACACACAACCAGCATATATTTTGAAAATATTTACATGCATATATTTATACTCATATAATTTATATCATATATAAATATATTTAATATATAAACATAACATATTTTTCTTAAATATATACATGCATGTGTGTGTATATAATATATATATATATATATATATATATATATATATATATATATATATATATATATATAGTATATATATATACATAATAAATATACACAGTACACGCACATATATTATGTAAACAAAAACTTTTATTTTAGATGCGATTAATTGCGATTAATCATTTGACAGCACTAATATATATATATATCATTTCCATGACTTTTCCAGACCTAAAAATCACAAATTTAAAAATGTAATTACTATATAGTAAATATATAGTTTCGTTCATATTCTCATTCATATTCATATACTTACCCTAGACCAGGATTGACCACAATAGCGGCTGGCTGATCAAGATCACTGTGAATCAGCCACTTTCTGTAACGTCCATCCAGTTTTGACACTTCAATTCTATTAGTCCCAGCATCTGTCCAGTAAATATGGCTGATGGAAAAGACAAAATGCATAGCAGGAGGGATGTTTATTTCTCTGGAACTGTCCCAGTTAGACAGTCTGCATCAGAGCTCAAGTAAAGTATAGAGAAGCATGTCACATACCCTCCAATCCAGTCCACAGCGATGCCATCAGGACTGGAGATGTATCTGAGGTTCAGGTCCACCTCTTTCACAGGATTATTTCCATGGTCATCAAACGTGGTCATGTAGGCCCTCTTAATCGCACCGAACTCTGAGCCTCGTCCCAACACTGTCCAGTACACGATACCTGAAAAATCATTTCCAAATATGCTTCAGTGTGCATTCATAACCTGATTACAGAAACACAATAATACAGTGTAACAGTGATCATGTTTTCATAAACCTAGGTTGGTTTGGTAAGGATTTCAAAACATTATTTATATTCAAAAGAAATCCTGTAATAGAATATAAAGAATACTAAAATAACACTGGCTTTGCCTTATTGTGCTGTAAATTGTGCTTCCCTGCGCTGCATCTGCATCGAAATATTAAGCATATTTCATATTAGATCCCGTGAATACTGTCTTACTTAGACCGAGGCCTTCTGGGTCCCACAGGTAGTCCAGTGCCTGAATGTGCTCTGCATTATCCACATAATCAGAGTACTGTGCTGATGAGAGATTAAAGCGGCGGATCCGCACGTTATCAGGCAATAACAAGACGGGAGGATTTCCTGCGGAGAAAAACAGGAGTTGTCACTGAAAGGAGAGGAGTTTGCATCTATGACTTCTAAAGGTGCGTTCATATTTAGCAATGTTCATCACATTTTCAAGTTTTAGGCTATAGAAGGTCTAAAAGAGGATAAATAATTTCAGATTGAAAGGCCTTACCCTCAGCAGCACATTCGGCTCCCGGCTGCTCTCCCACTGATCGAAACCCGTCAGCGCAGAAACACTCATAACTGCCCTTAGTGTTCCTGCACAGCTGCGGGCACGTCCCGTAAATCTCACACTCGTTCACATCTGCAGACGGGCAGAAAACACCTCACATTATACATACACTTCTAATGGTGTGCCAGTGTTGTGTTGCTTTCATGCAGACAGAAAAGATTCCATGCCAGAGACAGAGTGAAAAACTAACTTATTTTCTGAACACCTCTAGTTATACTTTTATGGTGGATTTATGGTTTGTTTTGTTTTTTTTTGTGTTTCAGTAACTTTCCATGTTAATGTATTTTAACTGAACCCGGGTTTATTATAATTAAGTGAAACTAAAATAAAAAATAAAAAAAAACATACAAAACCTTTTTACTTAAAATAATCATTAAAAAAATAAAAATAAAAATAAAAAAAACATACAAAACCTTTTTTACTTAAAATAATCGTTAAAAAAAAAAAAAAACATACAAAACCTTTTTTACTTAAAATAATCATTAAAAATAAAATAAAATAAAAAATAAAAAAACATACAAAACCTTATTTACTTAAAATAATCATTAAAAATAAAATAAAATAAAAAAACATACAAAACCTTTTTTTACTTAAAATAATCGTTAAAAATAAAATAAAATAAAAAATTAAAAAACATACAAAACCTTTTTTACTTAAAATAATTGTTAAAAATAAAATAAAAAATTAAAAAACATACAAAACCTTTTTTACTTAAAATAATCATTAAAAATAAAATAAAATAAAAAAAAAACATACAAAACCTTTTTTTACTTAAAATAATCGTTAAAAATAAAATAAAAAAAATAAAAAAACATACAAAACCTTTTTTACTTAAAATAATTGTTAAAAATAAAATAAAAAATAAAAAAAAACATACAAAACCTTTTTTACTTTAAAACCTTAAAAATTTCAGCTAGTTGCCAAGGTAGAACTTCTCAGAATTTAGTATTTAGCTTAACTTGATGTACTAAAATAACTGAAATAAAACTAATGAAACCACTATAAATTAAAATGAAAATTTAAAAAATATACTTAATTAATACAAACTATAATATTATCTCAGTGGTACTAATATAACACTGAATTGACTTGAGCTAATTAATGATGCTATTATATCTGCTGAGCTGCTTATAGATGAATGGAATTAGTTTTATAACTGATGAACTTTGCAACACTAGCTACGTCTACATGCAACCAAATGATCCGCTGGTAATTGGACTGATGGCTCAATCAGACTGAAATGACTGAGCTCCTAAACTCTTGATCGGATTGAGCACGGAAACTGGAAAGTACTGCACATGTGCAACGACAGAAATGGCGTAATGACGCATGATGCATGGAACGAGCTGTTGTTTTTGTAGAATGAAGTAAATAATGACTGAGTTCCTATTGGGCTTCTGGAGCACCACTATAAGCCTGTCTTCCAATAAAGAAGTAAATATTGAGGTTTTCTAATGAATACAGTATTCAGACAATGCCACACACCATCGCAGTTGTTCTTGTCCTCCGGGTTGGGTTTATATCCAGGTCTACAGGAACAGATGAAGCCTCCGGTCGACAAATCTGTGCAGTTATGCTCACACAGATTCTCACTGCATGTGCGTCCATGGCCGTAGTCTAACAGAGACAGATGAAGAAATGTTACAAAGATGTGCAGGCAAAAGAATCTAGACCTTTTTTGGAGAGTTTTTGGAGCTTTCTCCACTTTTGTTTATGCAAGAAAGAAAATAAACCACATGAGGGTGAGTGAATGAGCAAAACTCACAGCAGCCGAGTTCATCGCTCTGGTCTTCACAGTCGTCGTAGTCGTCGCATGCGTACTGCAGAGGAATGCACTGACCGTTCCCACATTTATACTCGTCTGCAGAGCAGGGCCCATGTGTGGGAGTCACACCTGAGGAGTCATTCACACAAAACTGGGTGTTCTAGTAGTTTCAATAGAATTTAGGGAATTAAAAGAGTTTAATAGGTAAATCGTATATTTGGTTATATTGTATATCTGTCACTCACAATGCTCCGGCCTCTCGTCGGTTCCATCACCGCAGTCATCTACAGAGTTGCAGAGCTCGTGACTGTAGATGCAGCGGGTGTTATCACAGCGGAAACGGAACGGAGGATCACATGAGATGTCCACTGAGGAGACAAGAAACATGACGGTTGTGCACTTTGTTCCACATCTACCTTATTGCGTTATATAACTGATATACTATAGAAATTATATTAGAAAAAGAATGTTTAGTCAGATAGTCAGGCTGTGCAATAAATTGCATTTTGATCGGGATCACGATCTCTGCTTCTTTCAGTTTATTATGCATAATCATATGCTGTATTTTTTCTGTTGTTTTGGTTTTTTATTGATGAAATTTTTTTTTTTTTATTTGCATTGGTAACAAGCCTCCACAAACTTTTATGGCTATGGTTGCCAGATAGTTTAAATCCCCCAATCTGAGCTTTTCTCCTAAATCGATACATTTTCTGCCCAGTGGTTTACTTAATCTTCCCAAAATGGCAACCATGCACACACTCTTCATTACTGAAAAAGTGCTGATGAGCTGAAAACACTGGCAAACATGTAAGTTAGAGCAGTCTCAACTGAGATATTATGCTCAAGTAAAAGTGTAATACAGCCAGTCTGTTTTCTTTTAGATGGTCATTTCTGCTGTTTGCTGGGACTAAATTTACGATCTGATCAGGGTTGCCAGGTCTGCGAAACAAAAGCATTCTAACTGCTAATCTAACTGCTTTTCTGTGGTTTTCTCCCCTGTCGGTGGGTCCCATCCATCAAAATCATTTTCTGGGGGGAACGTTTAACCTGTGGACTAAAAAACAACCCACTGCTACGGTGAAAATGTAGCCCAATTCTGCAGAAAAACCACAGACTAAGCAACATTGGAGTTAACTTTCTCTTGATTTGTGATTTTGTGAAAGTACAATAATTCTAATTAAATGTAAAGAAAAATAATAATAAAATGACAATAATCACCAATAATGGTTAGATTTGTGAGCAAAATAATCATGGTTAACCTTTTAAAATAGATAAACAGAACAAAACACAGAATGATAGAATGACAGAACGACTGATAGTTAGATAGAAATATAACGAAAAATAAACGATAGAAAGAACTGAATGATCGACAGATAGAAAAAATGAACAAAATGAACAAAAGATAGAAAAAAACGATCGATAGAAAGAAAGATAGAAAAAACGAACGATAGAAAGAACTATAGAAAAAAATGAAGGATCGATAGATAGAAAAAATTAACAAAAGATAGAAAAAAACAATCGAAAGAAGAACGATAGAAAAAAACAAATGATGGATAGATTGACATACGATTGAAAGAACGATAGAAAAAACAAACGATTGATAGATAGAAAAAACGAACGAACTATAGATTGGAAAAACGATCGATAGATAGATAGATAGATAGAATGATAGAACTGTTTTCAACACTGAATGTGTGATAGATAGATAGACAGACAGACAGACAGACAGACAGACAGACAGATAGATAGATAGATAGATGGATAGATGGATAGATGGATAGATAGAATGATAGATAGATAGATAGATAGATAGATAGATAGATAGATAGATAGATAGATAGATAGATAGACAGATAGACAGATAGATAGATAGAATGATAGATAGATTCTCACAGCAGAGATGCAGTTCCTCATCTGAATTATCCCCGCAGTCGTTATCTCCGTCACATATCCAGTGCTGCTGCACACACACGTGGTTCTTGCACTCAAACAGAAAGGGTGGACAGTAGGTGCTGTTCGGGTAGCGTGTGGCTGAAATATGCACACATGCAGCTCAAAGTCAACTTTCTTAAGACAAGATGAAGGTGTCTAACACTGCATTCAAGCATTCAGTTGGAAACAAACCCCTAGTGCTGTTTCAACTACTGGCTGCTCAAAATGATCCTGATGTTATTGTGAACATATCATCTGTGCATATTAAAAAATATAAGTTTGTCTTTATCGTCTTTAATCAAAATGTCAAATTCCTTGATATTCCTTATGTTTGCATGATGACGGGAACAGTTGCACAACACTTTTTGACTCTAGAGGGCGCTGCAATACAGCTCACAGCTGTCTTCTGGTTACATTTCAGGAGCATTTCAGAATTTAAATAGATTTATAAAAACAAAAACATGGCAGCACACTCACGACAGGAGCTTTCATCAGTGAAGTCGAGACAGTCAGCATTGCCGTCGCATTTAAAGCGCTCAGAGATGCAGTGGCCGCTACCGCACTGAAAGTACCCCGGGTGACAGGTCCGCAGCTCTGAAACACATTCATTCACAATGAATTAAGCCAATCTCTCAATATGCCACGGAGAATGAATTATGCACACTTCCTGTAAGTCATTCACAAGGTATCCAGGCACACAATTACATTGAGATATCACCCACTGAGGACCAATCTGTAATAAAAAGACTGTATTGTGATGTCGAACACGGTGGCAAGTGCCACGGCTCTCTCCATCCCTCTTTTAATAGTCTTTCCTTTCTGCTGTCTCTTCTTTTCTTTCACTCACCACAGTCTCTTTCATCAGAATTGTCCTCGCAGTCGTTGTCATGGTCACAAACCCAGCGGTCAGGAATGCAGTGCAGGTTGTCACAGCGGTACTCGCTCTCTGTGCACGGACGAGGGGCTGCGGATGCATAAGAAGAGTGCATCTGCCACTTACCAACAATTAAAAAATTAGTGCAATCAGAATGCAAAAGTACATTTTGTGAACAGAGGTAGCCAAAATGCAGCCGACACACCATCTGAACAGTTTTACTAAAACACAAGACACAAATGAGGGCAGGGATTAGTCTGCGCTTCACTGTGTCACAGGACTAGAGGTTTATGTGATGAGATACAGCTTGCTCTTCAGGGCCATTTTTGGGAGGTGAGTTCATAGCTGAACTCATCAGGGGAGTGACCCGCGCTCACCACCCCTACAGCTCTTCTGCAGGGAGGAGAACAGTGCTGAAAAAATCAGCGCTTCTTTCAACATGCAGCTCAGAGGTTTAGCGCAGACCATTTGTCAACCTTTCACACCTCACAGAACCTTGTCTGCCATCACGTCATCTCCTCCGCGCTCTCTGTCTATCCAATTTGTTCCTCTCAATCTCTTCATCTTTGTCTTTACTGTTACTCTGGTAAAGCAAATTTACAGGTGTCTATCTCTTATTAAGGGAACAGTTCCTCCAGCAATAATGTATTCACCCACATGTCATTTTCAACACAAAGAAAGTGAAATGTTAAAGGATAACCGAGCCATTCTTTTTCAATGACAAAAAAGTAGAATAAAAGTAGTTTTTTGTATGGTTTATATACAGTATGTGACCCTGGACCACAAAACCAGTCATAAAGGTCAATTTTTTTAAATTGAGATTTATACATCATCTGAAAGCTGAATAAATAAGTTTTTTGGATAGGACAATATCTGGCCGAGATAAGGTTTGAAAATCTGGAACCTGAGGATGCAGATAAAAAATAAATCTAAATATTGAGAAAATCGTCTTTAAAGTTGTCCAAATTAAATCCTTAGCGATGCATATTACTAATCAAAAATAAAGTTTTGATATATTTATATGGAAAGTAGGAAATTTACAAAATGTCTTCATGGAACATGATTTTTATTTAATATCCTAATGATTTTTGGCATAAAAGAGAAATGGATCATTTTGACTCATGCAATGTATTGTTGGCTATTGCTACAAATATACCCCAGAGACTTAAGACTGCTTTTGTGCTCCAGGTTCACATATTGTATTCCAAGTCTTCAGAAGCCATACAATAGCTTTATGTAATGAGTAAATCAAAATTTAAAGAAACAGATCACACAAAAAAGTAAATTCTCAAAACCTGTATGAGTTTCTTTCTTCTGTTGAACATAAAAAAGGAAGTGTGCTGGTAACCAAATAGTTGCTGGACCCCATTGACTGACTTACTGTGGAAAAAATACTATGAAAACATCAATGGAGACCAAAAACTGTTTGCTTACCCACATTCTTCCAAATATATTCTTTTGTGTTCAGCAGAAGAAAGAAATGCATACAGATTTGGAACAACTTGAGGGTGTTAATGATAACAGAATTTGCATTTTTGGGTGAACTATCCCATTAATTCAATATTCACAGAATATCTTGCCCTGTACAGTATGTATCATTGGTTCATACATGTCTCAAGCATTAAAGACATCATATTTGATTTAAGAGCTCGTGAGAGTTTACCATTTATGATATTTATTTGGAGTTTATTTGCATTTCTGCAGCTTGACAGCCCCAGTCCTCATTCACTTTCATTAACATTTTTTTTTCCATTGAACCACACAAAGGTGATTAAATAATGACTATTACTTAACTATCTCTCTGGTTTGTTGCGGTTTTATATTGAACTGACTGAAGCTAAGAGGTCATTGCTGTTACTCACTGCAGCTGCGTTCGTCAGATCCGTCGCCGCAGTCATTGTCTCCATCGCAGCGCCAGCGCAGGGGGATGCACTGGTGGTTATCACAGCGGAAATCACCCGCCGGCTCACAGGTCAGCTCCTCTGCAAACACAGCACAGACACACACAAGCGAAGGTATTTATGAAGGTAAATGTAAGATTTTTAAAGACCTTTATAAGAACAAGTAAAGAAAGTTCAAAGAATAAATGGAAGGGGACACAAAGAAATCAATCAAAATGAGTTTATGATTAAAACTAAAACAAATATAGGCCAATACAGTCAGAAAAATAACCTTTTCAGAGGGAAAATAAGTTTATGTATCCTACTGGCAAGATATATGTTCTTGTTTTAAGCATAAATACACTCCAATTTGTTACATTTCTCAGACTTCATACTTCATATCATTTTGGATCTCAAGTATGAATCTTGATTTAAAAATGTTTAAGTATTTGTATACAAAATACTGGGTGAGATATTTATTTTTTTTGCAGTGCAATGCAACATTTAATGCCATGACTTAATGAATTTAAGACTTTCTGCTCTGATTTAAATTGTGGAAGGGCGAACTAAGATGGAAACCCTGTAAAAGGATTGCAGAGTTTAAAAAAATAGGTGAGAGGAGAAGAAAAAACAAGAAAACTGACACTGAGGAGGAGAAAAAGTGAGATAGAATGAGACAAGGGTGAAAAAAGTTCATGAGACAAGAATAGGTCAAATGAGAGGAGTGAAGAGGAAAAAATAAGAAAGGAGAATAAGTGCAATAAGAAGAGACAATGAGAGGAGAAAAGGAGACAAAGTGAGGTAAAATGAGACAAGAGGAGAAGAAAATTAAGAGGAAGGAGAAAATTAGAGGACAGAAAGTAATGAGGCATAAAATATGTACATTATTATGGACAGAGGAAAGGAAAGAAGAGGAGGAGATGAACACACACACACACAAACACACACACACTGGTGCCTGACACAGACATACCTAACACACACATAAATCAGTGGTGTGGCCCCAGACAGGAGGAGGGGTCACCGAGGGCCCGTCCATCACAGACAGACTGAACTAACACTCACTAACGTAGACCTCCTCGTGATTTCAATCCATCATGACAAACACACACACAACAAGCTTTACACAACATAAGTGATAATGGGAGCACTACAGACACATCTTACTGAGTTTGACTGAAATTTAAAGGTGGTGGTAAATTTTAGTCATTTTGTTTAAGTCAGCATGAAATGCAAACTCCGTCCATTTTTCAAGCATTTTTTTGAGTAAAATGGCTTATTGCACAAGAAAATAAAAATGTAGCATGGAACTTGATTCTATCGGTTGTTTATTGGATTTTAAAAGGTGAGCATTGCATATATTTCATTCTTAATAAACAATGACAATAACCTGATAAAAAAGACAATAATGAAAAAATACAATTGAAAAAACTCCAGATTTCCAAACAAATTTTACAATTTTTAAAACATGTTTTTTATGTTAATATACAAAAAACAAAAGGTTGGATCCAAAATGGATTTTTGCATCCTATTTTTAACAAATGGATAACTATACTGATTTACCCTTTTGATATTAATATTTTTTTTCTAACAATTTAAACATTTTTATTTAATATAATTCCAATATTGCTTTACTATTTTTAATAAATATCTAAATTTTTGTGCTTTAAGCATTGCCGTGTGAATAAAAACAGTTACGCTGAATCAAGTTTTGAATAATGCTGTGAATAATACTTACATTTTAAATGTTTTATTTTATTTTATATATTAATTTATATTTACATTTACACATTTAGCACAAGCTTCTATCCAAAGCAAATCATCTCAGAACCAGCAATATTCCAGGTTTATTATAAAGCTATAATAAAATAATTTAAATATCTAAAATTAATATTTAATATCTGTTTCTGAATAAAAACTTTTAGCAAGAGATTTTACTGAGTCATTTTTGTATTTTGTATTTTGTATTTTGTATATTTAAATTTTTATAATTTTGTTATTTTTTTATTGCTTTAATGTTGATTATTGCTTATTTTTCAGTTGTAAGCAAGAATACTGTTTTCAGTCATGTAATAAATTTTCAATACTTTTTTATAGTAATTTTAAATTTTTTTAAAAATAATTTTAATATTAATACTTTTACTATATTTTACTATTTCATTAATAAATATATAGATTATGTACTTAAATATATGTATTGGTAGTCATGTTGTGAGTCGTGTGTTGTCTGATGTCTCACCACAGTTCTGTTCATCGCTGTCGTCCCTGCAGTCGTTGTGTCCGTTGCACACGGCCCACAGAGGAACACAGCGGTAGTTAGTCCTGCAGTCAAACTCTGTGTGATTGTCACATCTGTACGCCGGACCCACTGAAAACAACATTGCACAGATGATTAACAACAAGGAGATGTAAGTTCACTTCATACTGCATAACTTTTTCTTCCTCTAATGTAAACTAATTAAATAACAAAACCGATGCATTGTAACAGTGCAGTAATGAGTGCGCAGCTCACTGCATTCGTCGATGGGCTCGTCCGAGTTGTCGCCACAGTCATCGTCCACGTCACACTTCCAGCTCTGCGGGATGCAGCGGCCGTTCCTGCACTTGAACTGTCCGGGTCTGCAGGTCCTGCTGGAGCAGTGAGCGGGATCCTCGTCAGATCCGTCGCCGCAGTCGTTCTCCCCGTCGCACTGCCAGGCCTCAGAGATGCAGCGCTTATTGGCACACTGCCACTGATGAGACTCACACTGATGTGTGGCTGAAGGGCAGAAGGAGAGGAAGATGCATCTCCAAATACATGGCAACAGTTTAATCAAAAGCAAATATCAGAATAGTAGGGTTATTATAGTTAACTAAAAGTAAAACCATTAAAAAAAGTCACTTAAAATAAACATTAACTGAAATAAAATAAAAAACTTTTTTATTTCAGCTAGTTGCCAGGAAACATTTTAATCTGAATTTACTTAACCTGATTTGCTAAAATAACTAAAACAGAAATAAAAATTAATATAAACTACAATACAAAAACTTATAATAAAAACGATACAACTATATATATATATATATATATATATATATATATATATATATAATATATATATATATATAATTTTTTTTTTTTTTTTTTTTTTTTTTTTTTTTTTTTTTTCAAATCAGTGTTTGATTTTTAAATAAATATTAAAGGTTAGAAATGAAATAAATATAAATATTTCACAAAAAAACTAAAACAAAAAATTAGAAATTAAATAAGTTCAAGTACTAAAATGTAAATTTAAGCTATACAGAAATATTAAAACAATAAAAAAAAATCACATAAAATCACTAATATTTAAAATGAAAACCAAAAAGCTCATTAACAAAAATTGATAAACAATATAATGGTATACAAATGATTTAAAACATTCAATACATCTCAGTTTTTAATGAAATATGAAATGTAAGAATTAAAATATAAATATTAAATAATATACAAATACATTATAGTATTTAAACTTAAAAAAAAAAAAAAAAAAAAAACTTAAATGGAAATCAGAAATGTTGCCTAAACTAAAAATAAATGAAAGCTTAAGCAGAGAGGTTTTAAAAAAAGACAAAAGCACATTATCTTAAACTAAAATGAATAGTACATAAATAACACTGGCCTCATTACTGAAAGTCTAGTTTTGGCATTTTTTTCCCTTCATATAATAAAATGTTCTAGCAAAAATGTATGTACTGTAAATACTGCTGTTTATTACAAGATTTTATTATGGGGCTCAAACCTACAACTTTTCAACTTCATTCCCAGATTGTTAACCACTAGCAAACCTACAGAGACTGACATGATATATGATAAATGATAGTTTTTTTCCATACCACACAGCACAGTGTCCTCGTCAGACCCATCGGGACAGTCCTGATTAGAGTTACACAGGAAGTGCGGGCTGCTGCAGTTTCCGTCATTACACTGGAACTGGCCCAGTCTGCAGTGCCGGACGGGACACGTGGAGGGTTCATCCGAACCGTCTCTGCAGTCCCGCTGACCGTCACACTTCCACCAGACAGGGATACACTTCAGGCACAGACAGATACAAGGTTCAGTTTCAGTTAGGATGCTTGCTCATAAGGCAGCTGTCTATGTAGGTAGTATACAGCAGGCTTTGGAACAGAGTGTGTGCATGGATGGAGACACTAACCGTTCATTGTCTGCACATCTGTACTGTGTGCTGGAGCACATGGGCAGGCAGCGTGCGGCGCCCCCTATCTGCATGGTAAGGAAGTGATCAGGACACTCGCAGGTGAAACCCTGACCTCCGGCTCGAAGAAGACACAGGTGAGAACAGCCTCCGTTATTGACCGCGCAGGGGTTCGTCACTACAGGAGAAAGATATACAGTAGTGTGAGTGCGTCACAAACACACAAACAAAAAAAAAACAGGTTTCAGGTCTGTTCTGGATCTGTCCTGAATTATGGACGCATAAATGCAAATAATAAAATACAACTAATCATAATCATATCATTACTATAAACTTAAAAGTAATAGATGACTGAGAATATTTGGAATGTTTATTTTAATTCAAACACTGAATACATATTGGTGTTTGTTTTCTAGGGAATTTGTTTATTGTTTGCAATAAAAAAACTGTTTATTTATATTTAATTTTAAGATTGTTCTATATTAGTTTTATAAAAGTACATTTAAAATAAGGTAAATTTAAAAGTAATTTAAAAAGTCTCTAAAATCTTTTCAATTATTGCCTATTATTAGTATAAGTATAAAACATAAGAATAATAAATAAATGCTAAAATAATTTTAAATAATAAATAACTAAACATTTAATCATAATAATAATAATTCTAAGAATATTATATATTTTTATTTATTTTAATTTCGCACATTAAATTCCACTGTTTGATTTGAAGGACATTTTATTTAATTATTTATGATATTAACAGAGAATAATAAGCAACAATAAAAATTAATAACCTAATATTAATTTTAATTTTAAACATTGGAATTATTTCAGTGTTTGATTTTTAAGGAAAAATTCAGTGTTTGGGATGCATTCAGTGTTAGCAATTAAAATAAATATTATTTAATATTTTTATAATCTTATGATTACTCTCTATTATTTGCACAAAAGTACATAAAATGGCCTTAAAATCAAACACTGGAGTTTATTTAATGTTTAAAATGTATTCAATGTTTGAAATTAAAATAATAATAACAATTATTATATAATAAATACTGATTTCTTCAACACTTCTGAATGAATAATGGGGGTAATCTTTAGTAAATTGTTCTTATAATCAAAAACAAAAATATTATAAGAATAATAAATAAATGCTACAAATGCTAAAACAAATGCAAATCATAAGTAAGGGTATAATCATAGGAGTAAGTGTAAGAATATTATAAATTAATATTTAACTTCATACAGATTTAGTTTTTATTTTCAGATTTCAATGTTTAAATCTAAGAACATTTCACTTTTATGCAAATAATAGAGAAAAATATTAAGAAAATGATGAATTAATATTTATTTTATTTCAAATATTGAATAAAACTCATACATTACATTTGGGACAGCTTTATTTACTCTGATACGATAAACGTGCGGTATTGAATTGAGTCGTTCTTGTTGTGAAGTCAGTCGAAAACCACTGAGTCAGACTATATCCTCTTACAAAGAACCAGGATGTGGCTCCACAACATGTAGGTGTAGCTCCTCTTTCTAAAGAAAGCCACAGATAAAGAGTTTAAACTACCTGTCCTGGCCATTACAGCGACGATAAAGAGTTTAGTCTTTCCTGTGTCCGAGAAAGGACAGACTGTGTAACTATTGGCAGAGACCCTTAAGTGCCTCAGTGGACGTTTAAAGGAAGTGATAGCGATCTGACGTGAGATAATGAGCGTCCCGCTCGGGTTACGCTGTCCTGGGCTCACCTATGGGCTGGCGGTAGGGATGGCACACGTGGATGTCGAACGGTCGGTGTGTGGTGTTGACGAGCGCTTCCCGTCCAGAGCCGTTGTATTTGTTGCCCTTCTCCACCGTGCGCGTGTTCCAGTCCGTCCAGTACACGCTTTCCTCGAACACCGTGATCGCGAAAGGATGCGGCAGGACGCCGTCGTACACAGTGTGCCTGTGATTCCCGTCCAGATCAGAGAATCTGAGGAGACAGAACCGTTTTAATAATGTTTAACGTTCATTTTGTGCAAAAAAAGAATGCAGCTAAACAACATGCACAATTAGTCAAGACACAGCATCTTAAAAATGATAAAACAATGTTGAAAAACAGTTTGAATGATGCACGAGCAAATCTTCATTTGGTGGATTTGTCAGCATATAATGATAAATGTGATTCATTTAATCAAATTGATCAATTTATTGACATATCATATTTAATGTAGAGAAGGATAAATGTGACCAAGGACCACAAAAACAGTCATAAGGGAGATTTATCCATCATCTGAAAGTTTAATAAATAAGCTTTCCATTGATGTATGGTTTGTTAGGATCGGACAATATTTGAAAATCTGGAATCTGAGGGGGCAAAAACATCTAAATATCAAAATATTAAAATGAAGTTTTTATATCTTTATGGTAGGAAATTTACAAAATATCTTCATGGAACATGATCTTTACTTAATATCCTAATGATTTTTGGCATAAAAGAAAAATCAATAATTTTGACCCATACAATGTATTTTTGGTTATTGCTACAAATATACCCCAGTGACTTTAGACTGCTTTTGGGGTCCAGGGTCACAAATGCAAATAATGAAATGCTAACCATATAAACAACAAAAAACTGATAGACAATGACTGTAAGAATATTCTGAATATTTAATTTAATTTCAAACATTGAACACATTTCAGTGCTTGAGTTTAAGGACGTATTTAATGTGTGAAATTCACTCAGTGTTTGCAATTAAAAATATTATGAATTTATAATATTCTTAAGATTATTCTCTATTATGCATGTGAAAAGTAAAATCAGAGAAGTTGTTCAGTGTTTGAAATTAAAATAAATAGTTTTTCTTATAATTGTTTCTTATTATTCATACAAAAGTTTCAAAATAAAAAAAAGAAATAAACAAATGCAAAAATGCAAATGCAATAAGAATAACTGTAAGAAAATAGTATAAATATTTCTTTTATGTTTTGTTTGAAACCAGCTTGCGATGCAACAACCAATTTGTTAGCAAATATTGATCATTTGTGATTAATTGAATTCATAACCATTTATGATATATATTTAATTACATAAATTTGCAGTAATTAAATCTTGTGCTCTCGATGGCAGGATATAAAGGCGAGGTAGTCTTACTCGATGTAGTTGAGGTGAGCGTCAGACCAGTACAGCTTGTCATTGGTGTAGTCAATAGTGAGACCGTTGGGCCACTCGATCTTAGTAGTGATGATGGCCGACTTGTTATTCCCATCCATCCCGACACGTCCAATGAAGGCTTTGTCCCCCCAGTCAGTCCAGTACACATATCTGCACAAAGATGACATCTGATATTAAAAAATAGAAGCTAAAACAGTTTCCAGCAATGTTAAGACCACATACTGTACACTACTGTTTAAAAGTTTGGGGTCGGTAAGAGCTTATACTGTTTTGCAGGCTCTTCTGCTCACCAAGGCTGCAATTATTTGACCAAAAATGCAGTAATATTGTGAAATATTATTACCATTTAAAATATCTGGATATACTGTAAAATGTAAATTTAAAATTTATTTCTGTGATGCAATAGCATCATTACTCCAGTCTTCAGTGTAAATCAGCATTTACTACACAGAGCCGTAGTTCACTGACAAGCTACGCGTTCATAGTCGCAGACAATATAATAATTTCACGATGCCAATCTTTCGTCTGGGACAGCCTCTGTAAAAGCTGGCAAACTCACCCAAACTTTGGATGCAGAACGATGGCTCTGGGATTCTCGAAGCAGTATGTGTTATTAGCATCCACACAGTTTTCTGCTAACTTCCTCACAAACCGGCCGTCCAGCTCCGACACCTTCATGCAGTCGAGAAAGCTGTCGACCCAGTACAGCTTCCTCCCGACCCAGTCCACCGCCAGGCCCTCGCCGTGCAAAATCCCATTGACCACCACCTCTCGTCCCGTCCCGTTGAAGAACATCCGCTCCAACACCCTCCGGCTCACGTCGATCCAGTACAAGCGTCTGTCCACCCGATCGAAGTCCAGCGCCACCACGCTGGTGAGGCCCTGCATAATGAGCGAGTAGGCCTCGCCGTCCGTCGACAGATTGCGCAGATAGTAGCGGTTGCTGAAGATCAGGTAGGGGCTGATGTTGCTGTTTTGCCTGCAGCTGCGTCCGTCGGGTTCGCGGAGGAAGCCTGGCGCACACTTGCACACGTACGAGCCCATGGTGTTCTCGCACACCTGGCTGCACACGCTGGGCGTGACCGAGCACTCGTCCACATCATCGCAGGTTTTGTTGTCAGACATGAGGCGGTAACCATGGCGACAGGTGCAGATGAAGCTGGTGGGAGTGTCGGTGCAGTTGTGGTCGCAGTGGTGCATGGATGGGTCTGTGCACTCATTGATGCCTGAGACAATAAAACAGACAAATAATTTAGATTTTCTGTTCATCCTGAGTTCCCATTAATAAATATATATATTACACAGAATATATATATATATATATATATAGATAGATAGATAGATAGATAGATACACACAGATTTTTAAAATAGTTATAAAAACATAAACAACACAAACATTACAAAATTATAACTATAACTTTTAACAAATTAAAATGGAAACAGAAAATATGAATAAAAAAAATCCAAAATTTGAAATATTTATAAAAACTATAATAGCATCTCAAAGATAGTAAAACAACACCAGCATATTTAACACAAATTGGATAACCTATAGTTTTTTCCTTAAAATGGAACTAAATTTTTTAACTATGAATTTTTTTTAGTTTCATATCAATTGTTATATATATATATATATATATATATATATATATATATATATATATATTACACACACACACACACACACGTATATAATTTCTTTTTAATTTTTAATTTTATATTTAATTTATATTAATTTTATTTAATTTGTAACTTTTTTTTTATTTAGGTGTTTTTTTTTTTTTGCTAACTATAATAACCCTGATTTATCACTCAGACTCAGTAACACTCAGTAATGTATTAATTTCATGATAAAACACCTTTGCTCACTTTACAGACATAATCTTACATGCTTTTACAGATGGCCTGATGTCTTCTATTAGTGTTCACATTTACATTTCTATAAATGACAGTGATGACAGTGTTTGACTTGCATTGAGTCACTGAGTCATGCAATGATGCAAATGACTTTTGTTAAAAATTCCAATGGATTTATAAATAAATTGCTTGTAAGGAAGGTATTTTGCCATTATTTGCATGCATTGCATGTTTACACAAACAAGTGAGACACAAATATACATGTATAGCAAAATGACTCCAAGAAATCCAAGAATACTTGAAAAACACACTTAAGTACAGCACCAAAGTACAAATACAGACCACAGCAGATCAAGATCCCCTAGACAAAAAAAAAAAAATCTAATCACAGGTTGTCACATGACGCAGTGCTTACCACAGCCTTTCTCATCACTGTTGTCATTGCAGTCGTCGTTCCGGTCACACACCTCGCTGAGAGGTATGCAGTTTCCGTTGTCACACCGGAAGTTTCCAGGAGGGCAGGTGGGTGCTGGAGTCCTGCACAGATGATCCAGCTCGTCGGATTCATCCCCGCAGTCGTTGTCCCCATCACAGACGAAATCCTGCGAGACGCAGCGGCCGTTCTGACAGGTGAACTGATGCTGTTGGCACGGCTGATAGGTGCAGCCCTGCTCATCACTGCTGTCTCCACAATCATTACGACGGTCACACCTAACAGACACAACACACACAGCAGGGAATTAGGGGAGAAATTGCTCTTTTTCACTGGAATCAATCACCAAAACAAAGTTTTGTATAAACACTGCAAACTCATTTTTTATTTTATTTATTCATTTATGAATATATAAAAAGTGGTGCTTTCTTTCATAAATAAAAATGGAAATAATAAATTAATAAATAACTTAAAATGATATTTTTTTTTAAATAAATTAAAAGTATTAAAATTAATCTAATTACATTTAAAAATAATACAATATAATACATTATATAATACAATATGATACATTATTATTATTATAATATAATACAATATAATGCATTATTATTATCGTCATCGAATTTCACCCTCTTTCATTAAAAATAAAAAAAAATTAAATAAAAATTAAATTAAATATATTTAATACAATGCATTATACAATATATACAATGCACAAATAATATAATCCATTATTATTATTATTTTTATTATTATGTCATTTCCCCCATTTCATAAATAAAAAATTATAAAATTTTTTTTTAACTATTTTAAAAATTACAATTGAAATTATATAATGCATTTTCTATATTTATAACAATAATAAATTATTAATTTTATTAATTTTATTAATAACAATAAAAATAATTCACAGTTTACGTCTTTCCATTTTATTATAATGAAAAAAAAGACAATATTTAAAATGCATTTCTGCATATCTGTGTTATGTGTTATCAAACACACACACACACACACACACACAAACACACAAAAAATATCAGCCATAAAAAAAAATGCATCTGCAAACTTTCCTGCTCTACATATAATTCTAACCTGTAGGAGTTGCGGATGCAGAGGCCGTTGCTGCAGGTGAATTCGTTGGCGGAGCAGGATCTGCGAGTGCAGTTCTGGTGCTCATCGTATGCTTCCGAACAGTCTGCATCTCCGTCACACACCCAGTCCCATGGGATACACTTCCTCTGAGGAGGCCTGTTATTTATACAGGTGAACTCCTGAGGAGAACAGGTACGGTTTGCTGTGTGTGTGAGACAAAACAAGAGCACAGAATTTAAAAATGACACTTTTTGGCACAACATTTATGTTCAACCCAACATAATATATTTGTGTACAAGACTGTAAATTCCATTATGGTTCTGTTGCAAAACCCTTTAAGCCGCCTACCTAGACAGCACTTTAAGTAATCATAGACTTCCAACTTCCAAAGCTGTTCTAATTAATATTTATGCAATAATGATGATACATTTTTTCCCATTGAAAATAATATATATTTTTAAGTATTTTTATATTACTTTTCAATTAAGGCAGTATTTCTTGTTAAATTAGAGATAATGCCTTTAAAATCTAATTTTTGAAGCCAGATTAGTGTCGTCTGGTGGGAGTAAATTAAGAAAAACATCTGAAATTCCATGCTTTAGACACTAGATTCCTATATAGCTCTATATAAAATGACCTATAAATTCTCTAGTTGATTTTAGACATAAATACTTATTTTTATTAATTTGTAGATTTGGATATATATTTAGACATTCTCAAAGACAACTTTTTGTAAAGGTTTAGATTTTTATTTTTTGGGGGTTTGAAATGCTGAATTGAAGTATCAGTTATTCAGTTTTTATTCAGTCAGTTATTATTATTACAGTCAAACCTGAACACAGAGAAAGCATTTTGTTACACAAAACATTTAAATTCTAAAAAAATTTAACAAAAACGAACAGGAATGTTTTAATTAGGGCTTAATTTTTCTGAATCTGATCTGATTTCAGCCTCTAATTTCAGTTTTCTGACTTGTTTTGGCTATATGGTTATAGCCATACCAATTTGTTTGAGTGTGTATAATTGTGTATGTGTATTTGTGTGTGTGTGTGAGTGAGTGAGAGAGAGAGAGAGAGAAAGAGAGAGAGAGAGTCTAATTATTGCTTTTATTTGACATATTTGCTGTGTTACAGTCACACCAGTTCATAGGGGTGTGTGTGTGTGTGTGTTGATTTTGCACTCTTGATGTTTTAGAGTTTTAATTTAAAATTTTATAAAAAAGTATAATATAAATATATTAATATAACATTTTTTTTTTTTAAATGATGAGTAAGTAATTTATTTCTTTTTTTTTTGTTGTAGAACAATTTTTTATTATAGGTTTTAATATTATTTATTGCAAATCTCAATACGAACTCAAACTTATCATCAAATTCTTTTACATTATCTAAACTATGCTATCCACATTCTGCTTAAAGCTCTATACTCCAAGTGTGTGTCAACAGTTATCTAATTTGTGTCTGTTTTTATTTGTCATTTTTTAGACAAACTTGATAGCTCAGTTAGAGTCGCTATGGAAGAACAACCTCTGGAGAGAACAGAGAGTCTGAGAGCATTCAGCTAAACACATCCACAAAGCAGTGAGTGAGGCAGGAGAAATTAGGAATGCAGACTCCTTACACTGAGATCCCACACCCAACCACCAACACTACCTCACTGATGGACTGAGGGAGAGGAGGAGAAGAGGTGCAGAGAGGAAGGACTACAGAAGAGAGATGATACAAGAAGACTAAATATAGACAAAAAGTTGAGGATGAAACAATAAAGTTGTGTAAGCACTTTCACAATAGAACATTTGGTTACGACCAAAGTCCAGTAGATATCAGAATAGAGTTACTACTGTAAAACTTAAACGATTAATATATTTTTGTTAACAGATATTAAATAAAATCCTGGATAAAAAAAATGTAATGAAAATTTTGAAATGTTTCATTCACAAATAACTGAAATAAATCAAGTTTAAGCACTAAAATTACTAACTGCAAATAAATCAAAACTAAAGCAGAAATAAAAATAAAACTGAAATAAAAATTAAAATTAAACCTAAACAGTAATATCTCAATGAATGAATGAATGAATGAATGAATGAATAAGTAAATAAATGGCAAAGCAAGACATACAACTAAAACTGAAATAAAAATAAACCTACTTAGTAATACAGTATCTAAATAAATGAATTAATGAATGAAGGAATAAATAAAAAAATGGCAATGCACACAATAACATACTGAAAAGCATACTACAGTTTGTTTGTGTGTCTGAAAAGGTGGTCTGGGGTTCATAGATAAAAAACAATGAAAATAAAAATTATGTAAATATAATAATAATATTAATAATAATAATTTACATTACATGTTTTTTGTTTTGTTTGTTTTTTTGCTATCAGTATGAAAAAACAGAAATTGAAAAATGGGTGCATTTGGAAATGTAGAGAGGGATTTATAAATAAAAACGATATAAAAATGATAAACCAAAAATTTGAATAAAACATTGAAATTTTTTTCCTGCATATTGGTTTTTGTAAACTACAATTAAGTAAATCTGTATCAGTCATAAAAAGGAAAATCTATCAATTTCTATAGTATATGCACTTTTGCAGCTGTTCTGTGTGTAAACTTTTGGTGGTAAATCCAAAGGGACAAGTATTTCAGTAACATGTTGTACCAAAAGTACATTGTGAAATGAGACCTGTGATTTGGGTTTGGACCAAGCAATACTGACCACAGTTGTGTCTCTCGTCCTCGTCGCTCATGTCCCCGCAGTCGTTGTCTCCATCACAGATCCAGGACGAAGCGATGCACCTCCCGTCATCGCAGCGGAACTGGTCAGAGTTGCAGGTCCTCACCACGGTGGCTGCAGGGATGAAACAGACAGCAGTGAGAAGAGCCACCTGCCCGAGGGCCATGTCTCACTCGGATCTCAGAGGAAACTGAGGAACATGCGGCCTACGTAATCCATTTAACCATTAAATCCCATCCCGAGCAGCAAGAAACGTGGCTGAGCTGCTGCTGGGATTCCACTGCCAGAGGAATTCTGGGAGAGAATAAGCATTCCTCTCTCTAGTGTCCCGCTTGAACAAAAGGCACCGAGGGGTGCTGTGATTAACGGGACAAAAGCGAGAGGATGGGGCAGTGTGTGTGAGAGGGGAGGGGACAGAGACTGTCAAAGGAAGGGTCGGTGTGTGTGTGTGTGTGTGTGTGTGTGAGGGCTTTTCTGCTGCACGTCACTTTGGAGGAATGTGACACACAATAGATGGCCGGACTGACCGCTGGCATCACAGACACACACCCAAACACACTTCAGATACCACTCGACTGTCATTAAGAAGAGCAAACCTTCCTCATATTATTTTATTGCACTTGTAACTTGTATTGTTATGTTATTTTACTGGTCTGTTGTGACTTGCTTGTGTTGTAGTTTATAATACTTTTTTTCTATAATTTGTTTCTACAGCATATGGGTATATCAGAATTGTTTAGTATTAAAAAAAAACCTAAACATTACTTATTAAAATATACTTACAAGGAAAACTGCTTGAAACATTTTGGTCTGAAATTCCAAATTCGTTTTGAAAAAAATTCAATTTAGTATTTCTAAATAAATGGACATACCGAAAATGACAATATCTACTGTAGAGTAGTGAATTTAATTAAAATGTAACCCTATTTTCACTACCAACTACTGTATCTAACATACTACCATTAGAAGAAATGTATACTTTAATTCAACAGGGATGCATTAAATTGGTCAAAAGAGACAGAACACATTGTGGTTCTTTTGAACTTTCTATTTATCAAAGAATCTTGAAAAAAAAAATGTATCACTGTTTCTACAAAAATATGAAGTTGCAAAACTGTTTTCAACATTGATAATAATAAAATATTTCTTGAGCAGCAAATCATCATATTAGAATGATTTCTGAAGGATCATGTGACACTGAAGACTGGAGTAATGATGCTGAAAATTCAGCTCTGCATCACAGGAATAAATTACATTTTACTATTTATTCAAATAGAAAACAGTTATTTTAAATTATAATAATATTTCACAATAATACAGTCTTTACTGAATTTTTTATTAAATTTATGCAGCCTTGATGAGGAAAAGTGACTTAAAAAAAAAAAAAAAAACTGACCCCAAACTTCTGAAAAATAATGTATGATATCTAATATAATAAGAAAACTTTTGGGGAACATCAATTGTTCTTTCTGATTTAAGTATATATTAAATTAATGAAAAACCAAAAAAAACAAAAAACAAATCAAAACCCCTTATTGATGTAAGAATCTAAACATCATAAATCAAACTTATTTGTTTGGTGATTTACATACATATACACATACTGTACACACTATTCACAAATAGAACTGCTAAATGTCTTTTTTTTTTAAAGAAGCTCTCAAACCTTTGTTCTTTTGTCATGGCATTTGACATACTGGTCTGAATTTCTGCATTGTAAGTCTTTTTCTGCCAAATGAACCAGTTTCTTATACACAACATCTGCTTCATCTTTCCACTTTTTGACTGCATGCAATACCAGTGGAGCGTAAAATGGGGGGGGACATCACCATGGTAACCCATCATTAACTCACCACCCAAAAACATGGGCAACGGTTTCCCTTGAAAAACACAGCTTCATCCTCATATTACAGTGTTTTTATAGTTTTCTCCCTAGTATAGTCCAAAATAACTTTGTCACATATACAGAGTGGTACTTACTGCAGGTAACGGGCTCATCCGAACCATCACTGCAGTCTGTACCGCCATCACAGTACCAGTGTCCGGGAATACAGCGTCCGCTCGAGCAGCGAAACTCGTTCTGGGAACAAGTAGATGTGGCTGAGGAGAAAACAACAAGAAAAACCAGAAATGAACTCAACATAACCCAGGTGGACCCGCTCATATACACGGGTCACTAATTTAGCTGATATTACAGGAAGGCCAAGTTGAGCAACAACTTTGGCTCAAAAAGCAACAGGAAATTATTAAACAGTTACTCATCCAATTCCACACTAAAGGAGATAAAAACAATGAAAATATTATTATTACACATTTTGTCATTCTTACATTTATTTTATTTTGTTATGTTTTTCCTCTGCCTTTCATGTTAGTATGATTTAATATTATTTAAATACCTTTACAGTTGTTTAAATAATATATTGATCAATAATTATTCAAAATTATTGATCAAATAATCTAAATGATTGACCAATAATAATAATAATTTCATTATCTTTTCATAAAAAAAAAATAATCAATAATTTAAGTAATTTATTTATGTGCTTTTGTCATTTTTTAAAATGATACTTTTTATGTTTAATTTATTTTAATTCCAGATTTAAAGTAGATCTAGGTTAAATTTTTATTATTTTCCAGCTAGTAATTTTAGTACTTCAACCTATTTCAGTTAGCTGACAAGATAAAATGTCAATTTTTTTAGTTTACATCATCTTCTAATCTTTTTATTTTATTTTATTTTATTTTATTTTATTTTATTTTATTTTATTTTATTTTCAATGAGCACACTAAAGAAGGCCTTGAGCCGAAACGTTTGTGTTTTGACATTGGTGATCAATTTAAAAGAAACGTGAAAAAGAAGATTATTTATTTATGTGAGTATGGATCATGGTCTCATGTGCCAAGCATTTTTTTTTTTTATGAACATAAATGTTTTTTAGTGGATTTAGTTTTTTGTTTTAGTTAACCCTAATAACTAAAATAAAACTTACTTTTTTCATAATTATATCATTAATAATAATTATTATTTTTTTAATTATTATTGCATTTAATACAACAATAATAAAGTTGTCAATTTTACATGAAATTAGATTTGCGTGGCAAATTAAAAGACATTAAGCATAACAAAAATCAGGGCATTTAAAAACCTAACTACAGTATGTTTCCACAGTCAGAAGGAGACAGTGGGACAGAATAACTCACCACAATGGGTTGGGCTCTCGTCACTGTTGTCACCGCAATCATTATCTCCATCACACAGGTACGAGCGCGGGATGCAGATGTTGGTGGTCTGGCATTTGGTGTGCTCTGGCTGACATGTCCTCTCAGCTGCATTTTATAACAAGGATCCATTATGGATCGCTTAATATCAACTATTTTGTATTATATAAATGCTGATTAAGCTGTAGGCTGTTTATACAGTAGTTGACAAACAACCTAGCAACTTGCTGTGGTAACTGTGCAAATGCACTTACCGCAGTTCTGCTCATCAGAGGTCCCATTGTCGTAGCAATTGTTCATTCCGTTGCAGACGTATTCCCGTGCAATGCAGCGACCGTTATTGCAGGTGAACTCAGTGTTGGGGTCACAGGGCCGGAACAGGCAGCCGGTCTCGTCGCTGTTATCCCCGCAGTCATTATAGTGATCGCAGCGGTAGTGATATGGCACACAACGACCATTTCCACATGTGAACACAGTGGGCTCGCAGGTGTGAAATGCTGCCATGCACAAAATGCAAACACACACACACACACACATACACACACACAAAAAGATTCATTTTGACATTTGCAGTAAGAGCTGAATGAACTAACAGGAACTACTGGAGCTGGAGCTGGAGCTCACCTCATCTCCTCTACCTATCTCTATTTCAGTTTACCTGAGAGTGAAATGAATGCTGCTGCTTGTGGGACTGCATGCGAGAGAGAGAGAGAGAGAGAGAGAGAGAGAGAGAGAGAGAGAGAGAGAGAGAGAGAGATGCGGCGCATTGTGGAAGAGGTTAGTATGTGTTTATGGATGGTTATTAAAGTTTATGCAGTCTAAGGCTCTGTTCTAAATCCTAGTAAGATGCCTTGGTGTCCACTGACTCACAATTGATTTCAATAGAATATTCCATTAGCATGCTGAGCTAACAATTCGATAGTCTTTTTGCATGCATACATGCATGTGTGTACAAAGTACACACACATATAGTATGTAAACAAACTTTTATTTTGAATGCGATTAATCACGATTAATCGTTTTGAAGCCCTAAAATAAACATTCTTCCAGTAACATTATTAGAATGTTTATTCAAAGTTATCTGACCTTTGACAATGTTCTAAAAATGCTAGCACAAAATAATAATTTATTTAAAAAAACTTTTTTTTTTTAGATTTTTTTTTTGTGTTTTATGTTTTTTTTATGTTTTTATGTGTTTTTGAGAGATATTAAAGAATGTTCTAAAATATAATTTCCGTAATGTTTGCAATATTATAAAATAGAATGTTTCCTTAACATTCAGATAATAAAAACAAAACAAAACAAAACAAAAACAAAACAAAACAAAAAAACAAAACAAAACAAACAAAACAAAACAAAAAAACAAAACAAAACAAAACAAAACAAAACAAAACAAAACAAAACAAAAAAACATTCAAGTGTTCTTAGAACAGAATTTTTTGTTAACTGGGTAGCTTGTCAAATAATGCATTACGCCATTATCTTCTGCAAAGGATGAATGCAGTACTGCTTTAGGATTTGGCCCAAAGACAGTATAATCATGTTGCCTATGTAGGCAGCACTCTAGATTTTGGAACAGAGCTTTTAACTACACATGAAGAGAGGTAAGCAAGAATACACACCAAAAACGAAATGACTCTTGGATCCTGGAGCAAAAGATTTGAACAGATTGTGCAAGCAATAAAAAAGCAAGAAGAAACATGTTAGTGAAAGATTGCGCAGCAGTGCAGGAGAGGAAAAGTCCTCTGAAGAACATGTACAGTAAGCAACAACGCATCTCACCGCAGACCCGCTCGAGTTCATCACTGCCGTCCCCACAGTCATCATCGTTGTCGCATTTCCACTGGGCACGGATGCAGCGGCCATTCATGCAAGTGAACTGGCCCGACTGACAGCGTGTGCCATTGTCAGGGATACAGTGTTTGTTATCGGCCAGATACCAGCGGCCCTCAGAGGGACACTGACACTCTGCTCCCTGAGGACCTGAAGGAAATAGTGTTGTATTTTAAAACAAAGTTCTTAATTTCATAATTTATTTCATTTATGCTTATTAAATGGGTCATATGACGATGCTAAAAATAACATTATTTTGTAAATTTGGTGTAATGCAATGTGTTTACACAGTTTAAGGTAAAAAAAACTCCCAGCCTTTCTGAAACATGTCAATTTTTACAAAGCTCATTGTTCTGAAAAGAGAGGTGTGCTCTGATTGGCCAGCTATCCAGTGTGTTGTGATTGGCCGAATACCTTAAGTGTGTGACGGAAATGTTACGCCCTTTACCATATGTGACCCTGGACCACAAAACCAGTCATTAAAGGTACAATTTTCGAAATTGAGATTTATAGTTCATGTGAAAACTGAATAAATAAGCTTTCAATTGATGTATGGTTTGTTAGAACAATATTTGGTTGAGATACAACTATTTGAAAATCTGGAATCAGAGGGTGCAAAAAAATCTAAATATTGAGAAAATAGACTTTAAAGTTGTCCAAATGAAGTTCTTAGAAATGCATATTACTAATCAAAAAATAAGTTTTTATATATTTACAGCAGGAAATTTGCAAAATATTTTCATGGAACATGATCTTTACTTAATATCCTAATGATTTTTGGCATAAAAGAAAAATCTATAATTTTGACCCATACAATGTATTTTTGGCTGTTGCTACAAATATACCCCAGAGACTTAAGACTGTTTTGTGCTCCAGGTTCACATATTTGGAAAGACACAGCATCTCCATGACATGCAGCGGCAGCAACAATATTACAGCGAGAATAAATGTTACGCCTTCTTTCTTTGCGTGAACATTTGGCCGGTGTTATGCAAATCTTCCAACACAGTGATATTGATATGTGGGGGCGTGTTTAAATGAGGTGTTTTAGGGGGCGTGGACATGTCATAACTTTTATAAAGAATATCTCTTTGGGTCTGAGACTTTAGTCTTTGCAACTTTACTGATCTTATACAGGTCCTTCTCAAAAAATTAGCATATTGTGAAAAAGTTCATTATTTTCCATAATGTAATGATAAAAATTAAACTTTCATATATTTTAGATTCATTGCACACCAACTGAAATATTTCAGGTTCTTTTATTGTTTTAATACTGATGATTTTGGCATACAGCTCATGAAAACCCAAAATTCCTATCTCAAAAAATTAGCATATTTCATCTGACCAATAAAAGAAAAGTGTTTTTAATACAAAAAAAGTCAACCTTCAAATAATTATGTTCAGTTATGCACTCAATACTTGGTCGGGAATCCTTTTGCAGAAATGACTGCTTCAATGCGGCGTGGCATGGAAGCAATCAGCCTGTGGCACTGCTGAGGTGTTATGGAGGCCCAGGATGCTTCGATAGCGGCCTTAAGCTCATCCAGAGTGTTGGGTCTTGCGTCTCTCAACTTTCTCTTCACAATATCCCACAGATTCTCTATGGGGTTCAGGTCAGGATAGTTGGCAGGCCAATTGAGCACAGTAATACCATGGTCAGTAAACCATTTACCAGTGGTTTTGGCACTGTGAGCAGGTGCCAGGTCGTGCTGAAAATCGAAATCTTCATCTCCATAAAGCTTTTCAGCAGATGGAAGCATGAAGTGCTCCAAAATCTCCTGATAGCTAGCTGCATTGACCCTGCCCTTGATAAAACACAGTGGACCAACACCAGCAGCTGACATGGCACCCCAGACCATCACTGACTGTGGGTACTTGACACTGGACTTCAGGCATTTTGGCATTTCCTTCTCCCCAGTCTTCCTCCAGACTCTGGCACCTTGATTTCCGAATGACATGCAAAATTTGCTTTCATCCGAAAAAAAAGTACTTTGGACCACTGAACAACAGTCCAGTGCTGCTTCTCTGTAGCCCAGGTCAGGCGCTTCTGCCGCTGTTTTCTGGTTCAAAAGCACACGCTTGTGCACGGTGGCTCTGGATGTTTTCTACTCCAGACTCAGTCCACTGCTTCCGCAGGTCCCCCAAGGTCTGGAATCGGTCCTTCTCTACAATCTTCCTCAGGGTCCGGTCACCTCTTCTCGTTGTGCAGCGTTTTTTTGCCACACTTTTTCCTTCCCACAGACTTCCCACTGAGGTGCCTTGATACAGCACTCTGGGAACAGACTATTCGTTCAGAAATTTCTTTCTGTGTCTTACCCTCTCGCTTGAGGGTGTCAATGATGGCCTTTTGGTTAGCAGTCAGGTCGGCAGTCTTACCCATGATTGCGGTTTTGAGTAATGAACCAGGCTGGGAGTTTTTAAAAGCCTCAGGAATCTTTTGCAGGTGTTTAGAGTTAATTAGTTGATTCAGATGATTAGGTTAATAGCTCGTTTAGAGAACCTTTTCATGATATGCTAATTTTTTGAGATAGGAATTTTGGGTTTTCATGAGCTGTATGCCAAAATCATCAGTATTAAAACAATAAAAAGACCTGAAATATTTCAGTTGGTGTGCAATGAATCTAAAATATATGAAAGTTTAATTTTTATCATTACATTATGGAAAATAATGAACTTTTTCACAATATGCTAATTTTTTGAGAAGGACCTGTATATGCACGAACAGCTTGTAACACTCCAAAGACAAAGGAAAACTTGAAATTGCACCATATGACCTCTTTAATGGAGTGCTAATGTATTTGCATGATGCACTGAGTTGCTGTTTACAGAGTGTTCCAAATTAGTTACTAATGAGGGTTCATTTCCATATACAGCAATGCAGCTCAATAGGTTTGGGAATAGAGCTTTGGTTTTGGAGGATACTGGCTGTAAAAGCCATAAGTAGTATTGCAAAAGCTTATTGTTTGGAAATATAAACCAACCTGGAGTACAAATATGGCTGCATCCACCATTGAATTGTTCGCAGGGACTGCTGCACTGCTGCTGTTTGCTGTTGGAGAGCACGTGGATGTCCATGGGCCGCGATGGAAGGTTCTGTAGCATCACCCTCTGGTCGGAGCCGTCATGCTTGTTTGCACGGTAGATGCTGCGTGTGTTCCAGTCTGTCCAATAGATATGTTGACCATACACTGTCATTGCAAACGGGTAGATGGCGGTGCTTACGATGACCTCACGGTTAGCACCGGTGAGTGAGCATCTCTCGATCTTCTGTCTGCATAGAGAGAACAGTAAACCTTCACTTATCATTATGTAGCACAAATATTTAAAACGTATTAAGTATAAATTTAATATAAATTTATATATTAGCTATATATATACACACACACACACACACACACACACACAGTATATAATATATATGTACCTAACCCTCACCAAGAACAACAACTGTAACAGCTACAATAATACATATATAATATATTTTTAATAAATTATTGAAAATATAATTTATTATAAAATTAATTTTCTTTTTATTATTAAAATGTATATTATTACAAGTATTATTATTATTTTATTGTTAATCATTAATTATAAATATTATTAAATAAAATTATATATATTGTAACGTGGGTTTTTGGGTTTTGTTGGTCAGGCTCTTGTAACCAGACAAGTCAGGGTCCCATTGGATTTAACAACTGCTTCAGGACAATATTAACTTGTAAGTTCAGTATGATGGATTGAAATTTACTCATACCTGACACAGAACTTCGTTGCTGTACAGAATTTATAATTGCATGCATAGAATGTTCTACATAGATTAGTGAAATCATTATGATAATATAATCTGAAATGTTTAAATTTGTGTGAAATTAAAAAAAACACTAAACTTTTACTAGTGGTCTTACACCTTTGGACCTTATTGTATACATAGTATATTGCAAAGCTTGTACAGTCAATACACCATTGGAAACACTTTCTGTGCTGACATATTTATAAATAAATTTTCCATCAAAATAATGCTCAGATGAACCGCTCACAATGCCTCATACCCCTCTCAAAAAGCCTAAACGAGTGAAAGCAGCACAGGATAAAGACGCGATTTCCACTAGCGTTCTTTACGCCGTCATCCAAAACTTCAGTCGGAAGTTTGTTTGGTTCGTATAAATGACTTTGACATATTCTTCCTATATTTACCACTTTGAATGCATATTGCCCACCGTTCGCTGTTTTCCAAAGGCCAACAGGTGGTGGTGAGCCGGGTGCGAGGGCCATTTCAACGCTGCTTGCAGCTTTAATTGATTTACTGATTTTTTAAAAGTTATTTTAGTGTGAACCTCTGTCCTTATGAGAAAATGGCAGGGAAAACTGGCAATCATGCCTATGTGTCTTCAGCTTCAGCATGTGAGGAAGCTATGGATGTAATGGAGCCTGAAGTTTGCCAAAGAGCAAAAATTACAGAGTCTCTGGATGCAAATACGATGGCGATGAAAGGTGTTAAGTAGGATGTGGATAAGCTGAAGGCACAGATGGCTCATATTCTGAAGGAAAATGACCTGTTGAAACAGAAGTGTGTGGAACATGACCGGTACAAGCGTAGATGGTGTTTGCGGTTAAACAGCATTCCTGAAAAAGAAGTTGAGGATGCCAGAAGTGTCGTGATCGATATTCTGTCACAGATCATTCCTCACTCTACAGAACAACTGCAAAATACAGTGGACACAGTTCATCGTCTTGGCAAAAAAAAGAAAGGGAGCAAGACCTCGTCAAATCATCATGCAATTTGGCATGAGAACTGTACGCAACATGGTATAGAGAATGTATAAAATTGCACTGTTCTGCATGGAGAGAAAAATCCACTTTAGAGAGGATTTTTGCTAGGACGACAGAGAGGCTCATGCTTAACTATGGCCAAAGGTTGAGGAGGCAAGAAAGAAGAACTTGAAAGTCTATCTGTGTGATGGGTATGCAGTGATTAATGGTCAGAGGATAACTACTTAATTCATAGGGAATATATTGATGTGCCTGTTTTTTGAGCTGTAACCCATTTATTTTATTTTTTTGGTGAGGAGAGTATTCAAATCTAAGGCACATAAATATTTGAATCAAGACATTGTGACTGTGGAACTAGGTATTTCAGCATTCTATATACAACGTTAAAAACGAAATTATTTTTTGAATGGTTGTCATCGTAGGCCATAGGGCCAATAACTGAGTTCTTAAGGTTATATCGGTCTTAAATGTATGATACTATATAATACGGCTGTATAAAAGAACAATATCTGAAAGTTAGTAGTTCTTTAATCTAAGGTTATGTCTTTTTCTCTGTTATCTTTAAATGTTCAAGGTATTAGGTGTAATGTTAAACGTAAGGCAATTTTTCTTTTTTGCAAGAAGCAATTAAAGGTTAATTGTTTCTTTCTTCAAGAGACACATTCGACTGATTAAATTAACTATAAATATTATGAATATAATTAAAAGATGAGATCTTACAAGCTGGCATCTGCCCAGTACAGCCTTTGTTCGTCATAGTCCAGTGTCAGACCATTTGGCCAAACCAGGCTAGTGTTGATGATCTCTGTCCTGAAGTTTCCTCCCAGAGTTGCACGCTCTATCTTTGCATTGGTTCCCCAGTCGGTCCAGTACATATACCTGACCGCATACACAGAGAAATGCATTTAAATTAGATAATAAAATGGCTCATTATACATCTAAACCACAGTCTAACTGAACAAGGGACTCACCCTCTACATGGATCCAGCATGATGGCTCTGGGTCTGGGCACCTGTGCTACAACAGTCCTCTGAGACCCATCCACTGCCATGGAGCTGATGCTCTGGTTAATGTAGTCACTGTAATAGATCCTCTTATTGATCCAGTCATAGGCAATGCCATCAGGAGCTCCCAGATCTCCACAGAGAAGAAAATGTTCAGAAAAAAAGTTTATAAGGAGCAAAGGTTCGGAACAACATGAGGTGGAGTAATTGATGACAGAATTGTCATCAAAAAACTGTCCCTTTAAATCTCATTTTTGCTAACTTTCTAATTTAATGTAGTTATCAACAGTTTTTATCATTATATTTGGTTGTTATACTGCATTTATCTTTGTGTGTATCACTCAGGCAGCGTTGTGTGCTTGCTGAAGATACTTATGCAGCCCTTCTTTTCAAATACATAATGTTGCTTTAAAATACCAAAAGAAAAATCACGTTGCATGTTACAGAACAATCTTCAGGTTGCATTTGGTTGATTATTTTTATTATGTTATGTTATGTTATGTTATGTTATGTTATGTTATGTTATGTTATGTTTTTTTGGCATAAAAGAAAAATCGATAATTTTGACCCATATAATGTTTTTTTGGCTATTGCTACAAATATTCCCCAGCGAGTTAAGACTTGTTTTGTGGTCCAGGGTCACATATTATATCATTATCAACCAACTGACTCTCAGACAGTATAATTTTCTGCCTGAGAAACAAACAACTTCTCTCATGCTTTCTTTCTTTTTTACATTTCACAATAAAAGAACAAGTTTGCTTGCGTGGTACTACATAAGGCCTAAATAACCTCCAGTCTGCGAACTAACCATTGTAAATGTCACGCAAGATACTTTGTCAACCCAACATTCAAAGATTGCCTTAACGAACTTTCCATTTCCAGCTAAACCTGCCGTGTCAGGGTGCATTAGGAGTTTAAATAAGCTGCTCACCTGAGGCCACCTCTGTCGCAGGAGAGGTAGGTGAAGCCAAAGTAATGAAGCTAATCTTGCTGTGGCCCGCTCCCGAGCTCTGGGTGAAATAGATCCGGCCGTCCAACCGGTCAAAATCAAGGGCTACCGAAGTCCGGGGCACGTTAACCACGGGGAAGGGCAGCGAATGATCCTCTGGATCCAGCCGCAGAGATCGTACGGTACTTTCGGTTGTATAGATAAGGTAGTCATCCCGGGATACCACACAACTGCTGCTATCCGCAGCCAGATTCCCAAAGGCACACGAACACTTCCTCGTCTGAGATCCTCGGATGGCGAAGCAGAAGTGAGCGCAGCCGCCGTTAGACTCCAAGCAGGGGTTGTTATTGAGCTCGTGGGCCGAACTTGGCTGCATTCTCCGGTCGAAGATGGTAACATCCCGCAGCATGTTGATGTTGTCTCGGATCACGAGCGGCTGGTCGGTCGCACCTGGCTGTTTGCTCGCTTGAAAGACTTTCTTCAGGTTTCTGTCCACCCAGATTACATTCCCCTCGAACACGGTGACGCCGTACGGAGTCGGATAGCGACTCCCGTACCGTACGACCTCCGTCTCACCCCCCTCAGGCCGGACTCGTGCGATCATGTCCAGGGAATCGTCCACCCAGTAGATGTATCCGTCTCGGTGGTCCAAAGCCAGGCCTCTGGGGGTGATGATGCCTGAGGAAACCAGCACGGTCCGGTTGGAACCGTCTAGAAAAGCTCGCTCGATTTTGGGTGTCTGTCCGTAGTCGGCCCAGAAGAGGTATCTGTTCATGGGGTCCACCACAATATGACGAGGCATGTCTACTTGGGTCTTTAGAAGCACACGACGGAACGTGGTATTGAGTCGAAGCACTTCAATGTACGTCTCGGTCAAGAAGGCATTGGTGAAATAGAGGTTTCCTGTGGAAAGACAAAGACAAGAAACACCGAGAAACTGTGAGAAACCCTGACACTTAATGTTGCTTTGAGAGGCATTAGGATTAAACACTTTGTTTGTCTGTGTACACATGCACTAGATGGATATCTATACTTTTTCAGCCTCTTGTACCATTAGTGAAAGTGAGTGCATCAGAGCTGTGTTTTAAATATGGCATGTCATTTAGTCCGTTATGAACGGTGTTATAGAGTAACAAAAAAGAACAATATGCGCAACAAAACATGTTGCACAACATTTGTTGTTTCATACAAAATCTAAGCCCATTTTTAGACATAGTTGAGTAGAATGTATAGTAAATATAAACAAATAAATAAATAACTACATAAATCACTATGGAATACTTCATTCTGATTGGTCCATTACAACATTCTGTGCTCATACACAGTATATTAGTTTTCTGCCATAATGATACATTACATTCATCAAAATTGGCCAGGACAGACATTTATAATGATTTCAAAAGATTTCTTTTTCATATAAATACTGTTCTTTTAAACGTCGTATTCATCAAAGAATCCTGGAAAAAAAAACTAGACAATGTATCATGGTTTCCACAAATATTTTAAGCAGTTAAACTGTTTTCAACATTGATAATAAGAGACGTTTCTTCAGCAGAAAATCAACATATTAGAATGATTTTCGAAGGATCATGTGACACTGAAGACTGGACTAATGATGCTGAAAATTTAGCTTTGATCACAGGAATAAATTACATTTTGGTATAAATTCAAATAGAAAACATTTATTTAAAATGAAAATAATATGTAACATTTTTACTGTATTTTTGATCAAATTAATGCAGATCCAGTGAGCAAGAGAGACTTTTTTTAATGGTAGTGTATATATATTGAGAATAAACCACCTATGATGTTAGATTAGGTCAATGCCAATTAGAACTTTGGGTTGCTTATCCACATATTCAGGTCAAAAGTGTATGTTTAACAAGCCATGGGTCACTGAGGCCTGAACCATCTGAGCCTCTTTTTTGTCATATGTTAATCTTTAATCTTCTCCAATGCCAGCTGTCTGTGCTTATTCTGATGTGAGTTAATGTTAATGTCCCTACGGTAAGGCTGTCACCATTCTGACCTCTAAAGCTGCTCTAGAGCATTCCTCACGTAACACTCCATGATTCCAGTGTATCTGAAGTACTTTGAAGTATTTCTTTGGAAGTACTTCATGCTTTAGAAAGTGGTCAAATTTGTTTCATTCAGAATGTCACAATTGTACTTATTACCAGAGTCAAACAGGTTACCAAATCTGATTTCAACATATACAAGCCCTCACCTGCGGCCCAGTCGACAGCAATGCCCCGTATGCCATTACGTCCGATTCCAGAGGTGACGATACTGCGGAATCCAGATCCGTCCGGTTTGATCCGGCGGATTCCATTCTGAGACGCCACGGTGCTGCTGAAGTCACACCAGTAAATGAATCCAGAAGGCATGTGCACGTCTACATGAAGAGCATTGCGGCCTACAGGACACACACAGAAACACACATGCACAAAGTTTTTTATTGTACTATGCATGTATAATCACACACATTATTCATATATGTGACCCTGGAGCACAAAACCAGTCATAAGTAGCACAGGTATATTTGTATACATTGTATGGGTCAAAATTACCGATTTTTTTTTAATGCCAAAAAATCATTAGGTTATTAGGTAAAGATCATGTTCCATGAATATATTTTTGTAAATTTCCTACCATAAATATCAAAACCTAATTTTTGATTAGTAATATGCATTGCTAAGAACTTCATTTGGACAACTTTAAAGGTGATTTTCTCAGTATTTTGATTTTTTTGCACCCTCAGATTCCAGATTTTCAAATAGTTGTATCTCAGCCAAATACTGTCCTATTGTCCAAAAAATTGACCCTTATGACTGGTTTTGTGATCCAGGGTATAATATTTGCAATTTTGTGTTGTTTTTTTATAATGGGTCTAATTTGTGAGTTTGTGTGTTTTTTATTTGGCTGTAAAGTTTAATAGTGTCTCTGACCAAAATATCAGTAGCAAAAATGACATAATGACATATGTGTATATGCATAATCTATTATTAAATTGCGTGTCTGTATGTTTATGTATATTCTTTTTTATTACAAAATAATAAAAAAATTATATAAAAAACACTTTATGAAGCCTTTTTATTATTTATAATCCAAAAGAATAAATATAATATAAAAAGAATAAAATAATAAAAAAAGAAAATAATTTCTATTTTTCTCATAAATTTCTTTGTGTGCCATTTTTCATGTTAAAATAGTTTAAGTATCATTCCACCTTGTGTTTACGTATAGGCAATATGAATTTATATTTTTTAAGCTAGAATTTTTACTGTATTTTAATTGATTAATTATTCTAACATTTTGAATCTATTGGCTTCAATGGAAACACATAAATAATAAAATATTAAGAGATATATTGTTTTGTGTGTCCGTGCATGCATGTGTGTGTGTGTATGTGTGTGTGTGTGTGTGTGTGTGTGTGTGTGTGTGTGTGTGTGTGTGTGTGTGTGCGTATATAATGTGATAAAGAATATTTGTTCTCTTTATTACAAAATAATAAAAATGTATTATTTATAATACAAAAGAATAAATATCATATAAAGAGAATAAAATAATATAAAATATAAAAAACAATTGGGAAATAGTATAGATATAAATAAATAAATATCCATTTAAATAAATAAATATAAAATCATTATAATATATATCAAAATTATATTTAAAATATTTTACACATAAATTTATTTAATTACTTCATTAAATATATTATAATGTTTTATTTAACAGTATTTTTTTCTATACCACCCAGTGCTACTGAACCCACCTCTGCCTGCCACAGGCACCATAGACTCGGAGTGATCCGCTCCCTCCAGACTGAAGCCCTTGATGGCAGTGAGCATAGAGATCACCACGTAGGACTGGTATGGAGAACAGGTTCTGTTATCAGCACTGAGTCTGAACCCTGTCGCACAGGCGCAGCTGAACAGACCACCGGGACGAGGCAGACACAACTGCTCACATGTCCCAATGTTATTACTGCAGCCGTTAGACGAGCCTGCTGAGGCTGTGAGGAGACAGACAGAAAGACAAACAGCAGATAATGAGAATGAGAGACATGCAAGATATTTAATACTGCAAATATGTAACCGTAAGAGTACATGATACTGACTCATATCTATCTATTCTGGTAATGTATACACATTCCTGGTGCATATCAGTGTGTAGCAGTACTGATATATTGGGACTCTGCTTTGCTAGCACTTCCAGATCTTACTGGAAGCACTTATACAATAGACGGCGTTCACAGCCCTGGAGAATGAACATGTGCACTGAACACCGAACAAAGGGACACTGATTCTTCTCCGCATAAAGCTGAGTGTCCCCCTGAGGCAGAGGGGAACTAATTGGTAAACTGATATCCTATTGAAAGTCATTCATGGCTCTCTGGTAATTGCTACACGGCCATCAAGGTTACGATGACTTCCAGAAAAGACCACCCTACAGTACGTCAACCGCAGAATGAATCAGAGATAAATGGTAAAAAAAGTGGCACTGAGAGATGCCTACACAGGCAGCAATTTAGCTTATATTAATAAAAAATTGACTATTTTACCCAACATTTCTGTGTGATGTGTAGTTTTATGTGTATTAACAGTTCCCACTGTTAGTTTAGCAACATGCTAACAATGTCAAAAGCTGTATATTGTTATTGTTATATATGTGACCCTGGACCACAAAACCAGTCTTAAATCGCACGGGTATATTTATAGCAATAGCTAACAATACATTGTAAGAGACAAAATTATCGAATTTTCTGGTTTTGTGATCCAGGGGTCACATATATATGTATATATACAAATATATGCTTATTTTTAAATATATATTTCATTAATTTGCAGCTTGTTTTAATAAAAAATGTGAAACTGTTGTTCGTTATTGTCATATAGTATTTGTTTGGCTTGTTATTGCTTGTTTTCTGTATGATTTAGCAATATTGTATGCAAAAAAATTATGCCAATAAAGTACTTTAAATTAAATCAAAATTTATAAAAAATTGACTTTTTTTTACCCAACATTTGCGTGTGATGTGTAGTTGTATGTTTATTAGAGTTAGCAACATGATCACACCGTCTTGATAAATGTCTGTTTTATATATTTATTATTTATTATTATCTTTTTTAATTCAATAGCAGCTTATTTTAATACAGTTTTTTTTTTACTGTTGTTTGTTATCATATCCTTGCTGAAAGAACACGCATATGCTGGTTAGGTATGTTTTGAAGCATGCTAGCTGGTTTGAGCTCGTATAAGTTGGTCCTTAGTTGGTCATGAGTGGGTTTAAGCTGGTCCTGAGCAGGAGCTAGTTGCTGAGGACCAGCTTAAACCAGCTACCATGCTTCAAAACATGCCTAACCAGCACAAGCTGTTTTTTTATCAAGAGGGTATTGTATATTTTTAACTTGTCATCCCTTGCTTTACTTATTAGAGCACCAAACTCCACTGAAATCAATCACTTTGTGTGGGAGGAGCTATTTGTATGAAGAGAGCCATTATGCTATACGTATTTGTTTTAAGTATTTATTATACTCACAGTCTCTGTAGTGCACTTTGAGTACTCTGAGACCGGCCACGTTGTCCCGCATTACGACCCGGTTGAGTCCCGTGGCTTTGTCGACGCGTTCAATCACCTCAAAGTCTCGATCTGTGAAGTACAGGTAGGAGTCGTATACGGCCACACCCCACGGATGGGACAGTCCATTCACCATAGTGATGCGGTTTGATCCATCGGGATCACCGCGCTCGATCTGAAACATGGAGGAAACAGTTGAGTTATTCTGTTAAATAAGTTTCAATTTGGTGGAGATATGGGTTCTAAGGTGGATGCAAAAATAAATAAATAAATGTGTATACATAAATGCACTATTACAGGAAATACGACAATTTAATTAGAAGTGGGTGTAAACATTTAGAATGTTACAAAAGATTTCAAATAAATTCTGTTCTTTTAAAATTCCAAATCTGCAAATTAGAATGATTTCTGAAGGATCATGTGACACTGAAGACTGGAGAAAATGCAGCTTTGCATCACAGGAATACATTTAAACAGCACCTAGTTATTTTAAATTGTATTAATATTTCACAATTTTGCTGTTTTTACTGTATTTTTGGTCAGATATACTCAGCTTTGGTGAACATCAGATATCTTTTTCTACATTAATGTTTTTGACTGCCATACCACGCCAGTTCCTGTAACGGCCCAGTAGAGCTTGTTCTCTCTGATGTCTATGGTTATGAACTCCACATGTTCCAGATTATGGGTGAAGAGGATGGCTGCGTTCGATCCGTCCATATCTGCTGATGCCACCTTGGCCGGGATCCCACTCTCTGTTCCCTGATCTGTCCAGTACATCTTTCTAAAACAAAGACAGATCATCACTAAACAGGACAGAATCATGTATGCAAACCCATAACATATGGGAAATACTGCTGTGTTTGTATACAAATACAGCACTTTCATGCTTATACAAGTATATAATATAAGGACTGATCATGACTATGTGTGCTTCAAGTTGACTGTTGTTTAGTGAGCTCAGGCAGTTCAGTCCTGGCAGGTGACATTAAATCAGCTGGAGCTTGTTGAATTTGGGGATCAGGGTTAATTCCAGACCAGATTTCTGCTTATCTGGACTTACCCACGTGCCGGATCCACTGCAATGCCAGTGGGAGCTCCTGCACCGGTAGGTGAGCCGTTGTTAGTGATGAGAGTCTTTCTGTACTGAATCTCTCCTTTCAGCCTGAGAACCTGAAAAAAATCAGATTGTGTTTGATAACAGTACCAGTGACATTTCCCAATTATTGTTACCCATTTAAATACCACTGCATAACTAACAACTTAAATATTTAAAATGTAAAAAAAGTTTTAAATTACATTTAAAAAATTAAAATTAAGTAAATATTGTCTCAAATAATAATCCAGGTAAGTAATACAAAAATAGAGAACAAAGAAATTAATTACAAGCAGAACAACAAAGAAAAACAATCCAAATGAAATTTGTAGCAGTATTAAGTATTCAAGTAAATATTCAATATTTGAAGCCAAATGCACAGGTCTAATATTTTGACATATTGTATTTTTTTTTGCCTGTTTACTTTACTCAAGACAAACTGACAGTGTTTACATTAATTATGTATTTTTGTGTTGAAAACATTTTTTTTCCCATTATTTTTAACTCTGATCTTCTTAGTTCCAGTGTTTTAGTATTATTTATATATTATTATTATTATTATTAGTGCTGTCAAGCGATTAATCACGATTAATCGCATACAAAATAAAAGTTTTTGTGGTTGCATAATATATGTGTGTGTGTTGTGCATATTTATAATGTATATGTAAATACACACACATACAGTATATATTTTGAAAATATTTACATGTATTTACATGTCTATATTTATATTCGTATAATTTATATTATAAATAAATATATTAAATATTTAAACAACATTTTTCTGAAATATATACATGCATGTGTGTGTAATTATATATACATAATAAATATACACAGTACACACACATGTATTATGTAAACAAAAACTTGTATTCTGGATGCGATTAATCACGATTATTATTTAAATACTAAATATTTATTATTAATTAAAATGACCTTTTTCATATTTTCAGTTTTAACTTGAATTTTAGTTTAAGTTTTAGTATTGTGCTTTTGTATTTTATATATATATATATATATATATATATATATATATATATATATATATATATATATATATTTATATATATTTTAAATTTACTTTAATTTGTCTTTATTTCAGCTTTAGTTTGAGCAACTTCACTCTCAACTTTATTTCTCATTTTAAATTTAAAATTTTATTTTAATTTTTAATTATTTTTTTAACATTTTGTTACTGATAACAACACTGCTTTGGCACATAGAACTACTGGTTACAAGACCTAAACTAGTAAACACTGATGAAACTGGTGTGTTTAAAATTTTCTTCAGAAATCTTCAGTACGTAGAAATAACCCTCAACCCTAACAAGAACAATTTATGATGCAGGGGAATGAGATCTAAAGTCTTGCCAACCTCTATAGACTGTGATGCAGGGTTGGAGTAGTACAGGTTCTGAGACATCCAGTCCAGAGCCAGTCCGACCGGAGAACCCAGGATGGCTGCTGGAGCGAACTCAGTTCTGTTGGTACCATCTGACTTTACTCGATGAATCTCCCCCTGTGCAGATAAATAAGATACAATTAATAGACAAAATCAGAATTTTAGCATTCAAAACACCTGTTAACTAGTTAAAATTAATGATACAACTCATTTGAGATAATTTGAGATGTGGAAGTGTTTATATGATTTACCGGATGCTCCACCCAATAGATCATCTGCTCAGCATCATCAAAATCGACATCATATCCATTCAGCAGCCCGGCGACCGGCACCATGGCGTCATTGCTCTTGTCATTCGGGTTGAGTGGGATGCCGTAAATGATGCTGTCTCTCACCACCACCAGGAATGGATCCTCAACTGCAAAGTCATCAGTCATAATTCATATGGTATTCATAAAAATGGGCTTTTTAGCAGTGTGACACATCTTATTTTCAACCAAACAATTACACCATGTGAGATAAATAAATTATTTAAATTTTGGGTGAACTTCCTGTAAGCAAGCTCACATATGCATATCCTTGAGAAAAGAAGTACACTTAAGCATATTTTGATAAGAGCACTTATTAAGGAAATAAAATACCTTAAAATAATATGCTTAAGTGCAAACTCAATATACTGTCATGTCTGTGGATACTTAAGTGCATGTTATGTGCAATTAAATTAAAAGAATTATAGTTTAAATTTATATTAAATGCAGTTAGGCGAACTTAAGATCGCTTTTTTGACTCACTTTAGTAGGACCTAAGTGCATCTTTATATGTCATTTTAAAATTAATTTGAAATTGCCTTTGATATGTGGTTTAAGTGTACTGCCAAATGTATTGGCAAGTAATTATACTAGTGCTGTCAAATGTTTAATCGCGATTAATCGCATCCAAAATAAAAGTTGAATAAATTATATCATACATAAATTTATTTAATAAACGCAACATATTTTTCTTAAATATATACATGCATGTGTGTGTATTTATATATACTTATTAAATATACACAATACATACACATATATTTGTCATGCTACGGTGAGATAAACGCACAAAGAAGATGAAGATAAATGCAAATAGTTTAAAAAAAAAAAACCCACAAGGATAAATTCAGGACAGAACAGGCAGGAGACACTTAGGAGCGTAGTACACCGGGCGAGAAACAGAGAACAGAACACAAGTTATATATGAGGGCTGGTGACACACACCTGAAACCAATGACAATAATCAAATGAAGACAGAAGCTAGGTCACACAGAACACATGGGGGATCAAAACAGTTCATAAGTCTGACAATATTATGTAAACAACAACTTTTATTATGGATGCGATTAATCACGATTAATCGTTTGACACCACTAACTTATACTATAAACTAAAATATCCAAAATATATACATTTCTATTGAAACTTGTTTTAAATTTATTTGTAATTGCATATTTATAATGATGATGCTCCAATTTAGTGCATTTTAAATATATTAACTTTAAACATAGTATTGAATAACACACTATAGATACATTTACAGTTAAAAAGTACTTTCCAAATGCCTTTTTATCGAAATAAGTACAATTCTTTAAAGCACGACAAAGTATTAAAACATAATGATTTAAAATGTACTTTAAGGTATTAATTTTAATTTGACATTATTACAAAGTGCACTATTTTAAAAGTGTATTTAAGTGTGTTAAGAAAAATAGTAATGAAAGTCATTTCTTAAGTTTTCTTATCTTGTTTTCTAGTACAAATATCTAAACGTTCTTCAATTAAGATGCATTTACTTCAGATGTAAAATGACTTTTATTGAGAATATTAAGCCTTGTTTTCTGAAAGATCTATCAAAATGAAGTCAGTTTATGCTTAAAACAAAACAAAACAAAAAATAGTCAGTGAGGTAAGAAAAATAATTTTGTTTTCCCTTTGAATAAAGTTTATTTTTCTTACCCCATTTAAACAAAACCTTTTTGTTTTCAGAAAAAAAGACTTAATATAAGTCATTTTTCTTTTCAAGTAAATGTATCTTGATTTAAGAATATTTAGAAACTCTCGGTCAAGTACATTTAAGTGGCCTTTTATTTCAGTAATATTTTCTGCATTATCTGCATTATCTTTTTAAATATACTTTTAAGATTTGAAGTACACTACAAGTACCCATTCAAAACAGTTAAGCACACTTTTTTTTTCTCACAATGGATAGCACAGATTCCCAGAATTAGGTATCATCTCACTACATTTAGTGCAGATATGAGCTACTGGTGAAAAAGGTCTTGCGGAGTAAACATAGCTGTGTCAGCACAGTTGATTGCGATAAACAGCCCATTCAGTTATCATTTGTCTGGATTAATTGTTAAACTCTCATGGAAGAATGCACTTGACAGCACTAACAAAGGCTGAAACCTGAGCGAGGTTGAGAGTTTGGCCTAAGAGAATGTTAAGGGCTTCTTAAGACTAAAGGCCTCTTGCGTGCTTTCATCCGTTACCGTCAGCTGAGCTAAGGCCTTTTATAATAGTAAATGTTTGCCTCTGCAAAGAAGCTTACTAAGTAAATTTAAAATGGGTTGCTGTTGACAAGTTTTCATTCCCCTGAAATCTATATCCAATTTTAACAGAAGACTGCTTCATTCATTCACTGTGAAGTAGATTAAATGGACAGAGGCCAGCGTTAAAGACATAGACACATGCATTATTCATTAAAACGGCCACAAGCAGGAATAAACTGTTAAACTCATTGCATTAATTTATCTTGTCCATTAAAGTCCTTTCAGTTACAATGGTTAGCATCAACCTCTTTCCCTCAACAGAAACCCAGTAGGATTTTTCCATTAGCTTTTTGGCTTCTTTAGCCTTTGATTCTTACAGGTTTAATTCATTAAGAAAATCTTTACAAACTTTTATGAATTTTAAAGCCTACATATAACAACCAGAAGCAAAAATCTGAAGTTAGACTACATCTTGGTGACATGACTTCATTGTCATCGCCATGAAGTTTACTAACTCTGTCAATCTTTATTTTAATTTATTTGAAACCAAGATTCTTTTTCTTGCACTACTGGCAGATATTTTTTCTTGTTTTAAGCATTAACAAACTTAATTTTAAAAGATTTTTCAGAAAACAAGAGTTAATATCTTGTGTCATTATGCAACTCATGTAAATGCATCTTGATTTTAGAAAAAAAATTATTCCAAAAAAAGTTATTTGCTTTGAAAAATGTGAGACACAGGCAGTGGAATGGGGGGGGGGGGTTCCAGACAAGTTTTTTTAAAGTTCAACTGACTTTAACTTGAGCGCCATGATTTTATAATGGCATGCTGTCATGCGTGAGATGCGTGAAAATGCTTTCTGTGGGAGAGGCCCCTTCACCATGAGAAACTCTGCTCTCTAGATAGCCACATTGGCCACAAATATTTGGCTGATGTATCTCGTACCTCTAGCGCATGTGAACTGGTCAGCGGCAAGAGTCCATCCAGACGGACAGGCGCAGGAGTAGAACCTGGGACCGATCGCTGACAGGAGACAGATGTGAGTGCAGGGGCTCGAACGGGGGTCACAGGGGTTATAACCTGCAGGAAAAAACACATAAAATCTTTGAAGTCAACATGAAATCAGTATTGCCCCTGTTTTCCTTTTTATAACAAGTTTCTGGTTTTATTGTGTACAATTCATTGGTGCATGTTATTCTACAGTAAAAGATGTTATTCTTGGATTGACACAAAACTGTCAAATATTATCCTTAGATTGTAATCATTATAAACACAAACTGTTTTCATCACCTAACAGGTTCATTTGAAATGGTATGTATTGCGAAAAGCACTATATACATAAAAAAAAACAAAAAATTAAATATTAATTATTTAGACTCTGAACCATTGTAAAAATAAAAAAGTATACTGTTCTTCAACATACTTTTTAAAATAAATAAATAAATATATATATATATATATATATATATATATAGATATATAGATATATATCTATATATATATATATATATATATATATATATATATATATATATATATATATATATATATATATACTTCAGAATAGAATATATTTAAGTGTGAAATGAATGTAATGTCTTTGGACACTTATGTGCATGTTAATTGCTGTTAAACGATAATTAACTCTAGTTTAAATTTATTAAAAGTATATTTGTGATGACGAAGTTGCAATTTAAAAAATTTGACATATATTAACTTCAACACAGTTAAAATTATGATTTAGTATGCCAACACATCAAAATAAGTTTACTTCTTCAATGCCTGACAACAGGTTTTAAAGTAAACTTCTTAATTGACATTATTACAGAGTGCATATTTTAAAAGTGTGTTAGGAAACAGTCATAAAAGTGGCTTTTTATATCATTAACATAATCTGCAAGTATATATTTTTAAAAAATATATATATACTTTTGATATTTGAAGTACACTACAAATGCACATTCAGTGCAATTAAGCATGTGACAAAAAGCTCTTATTATTCAGCACTTTTCAAACCTTTTTTCTTATCATAGTGACTTCCAGAATTTTTTTTTTTTTTAATTTGCTGTATTTTATCCTAACTATCACACCTTTCTCCTCAGGTAGCAGCTAGCTGATCTGGCTGTATTTCAGGCTTGTGACAGTGTTGTACCTGCAGGCTGTCGGGCAGGATGAAGAGCCACCAGACCCATGGGCTGGGGCAGATTATACAGCATCACTGTCTGGTTCTGTCCGTGCCACTTGTTGGCCCGGATCACACGGTTGACGTATCTGTCTGTCCAATAGACAAAATCCTCAAAAATGGTGATTGCGTGGGGATGTTGCAGTACTTTCATTGAAAAACAAGAGGTGTTTTAATTATTCACACAGTAAGATGGAAAAAAGCATTCATAACTTTTTAAGATACTTAGGGCCAGTTTTACTAAACAGGGCAAATTAGCGCGAGAGCGCAATTCCAGAACAGCGCCAATGGACGTGGAAATTTCTGTGGGTGATTTACTAACAACGTTCAAATTAAAGAACACAGACGCAACATCTCCTTTACATATTAACCAACACAATATACCAAGCGCTGCGCAAATTAGCATAGTTGCGAATTAACAATAAAGAAATAAATAAGCTTCAGTATGTTGAAAAGAGGCCAAAAAATGAAGGGTTGTAACAGTTCTGATAGACCTGGTATTGCGTGACTCCTAAATGAGTCTTTTATTTCCTGAAGCAAATTAAAAATAACATGGCTTGGCAAACGATATGTTCGGATAATGTGTTCTTTCCAAATAAATTAATACGTGTGGATGCTCTCTGTTCTCTGTGGTGCCTCCTTCTATTTATTTCAGGCGCAAAATAGTTTAAGGCATGCTTTTTTGGGTGTTAAATAATGGCATAAATGGTATACCAGTAATTTTAGGAGATGTTATTTTATTTAGTTTCGTTGTTTGTTTTATTTGTATCCTCCCATATATTTTGCGTCTGAAAGGGAAACTCGTAGAAATGCATATTCAATAAGGTCAGGCGCAAAAATGACTGTGTCCATGCCTTTTCAGCGCTAATTCATCAATGCGCGTCTTTAGTAAAACCTGGTTTGCGCTGACGCAAGCTGTTAGTAAAACTGGCCCTTAGGCTTGAAATACACTGCATGCAAGTATGCAAATACAGATATACTGCATTTCAAACTAGAGTTTATTTTGCATGCATTAACATTTACTTAAACGTGACGTTTTAGTTGTAACACAACTTAAAGCACCATTTAAACACATCACAAGGACAGAGAGGAAAAATGCAAGGTTTTGCAAATGTAATGCTCTGCCTTGTGACTAAAAATGGCATCTAATGTAGACCAATTAGAAATTCAGAGAAGCAGTTCTTGCTGTGCTTCTGCTTGATTTTCAAACTTTCCATACAATTAAAATGCATCGCACACTCAAATATCAACATACATTTACTTCTGATGCAAAATAAAGTGAGTTTATGATTAAAACAAGAAACAAAAAAACAATTTAATCAGAAATCAAGCCTATTCTTCTTACTCCACTGGCAGATATTTTGTCTTGTTTTCAGCAAAAACTTGCTTAATTTTTATGAGAAGTCTTATTTTCTGGAAAATGTATCACGTTTTTGCTGAAAACAAGCAAAAATATCTACAAATGGGCTTCGTTGTACAGCACTTTGGCGTAACTCTGTTGCTTTTAAATGCGCTATAGAAATAAAATTTGACTTGACTAAGAAAATAAACTTGTTTTCTCTTTGAATTAATTGGCAGATATTTATGGAAGCCCATTTCTGCCACAGAAAAAAAAAAGGTAAGTGCAACTTTTTATCTCACAATTCGGACATTTTATTGCATTTTTATTATTAAAAATGAGATTTCTGTGGGACAATTGTGACTTTACATCTTGCAATTCTGTCTTTTTTCGCGGCCATAAAATCAGAATTTCAAGACAAACTCTGAGAAATAATTGTGCGATATAAAAACTCACAATTGTGTTATAAAGTCAGAATTGCAAGACATTGCAAGACTCTTTGTATCTCACAATTGTGACTTTATAAACTCACAATTGACTTTCTCAAAATGTTTTTCCCAGTTGCGACTTTATATCATGCAGTTCTGACTTTATAACTCTCAACTGCGAGTTTATATGATGCAATTCTGAAAGAAGTTGCGAGATTAATTACTTTTTTATTTTTACTTCAGTGGTGAAAAAAAAACATAAAATTTTTCTTGATTTAAGAAATTTTATACTGAAGAACAGGACAAAAACATTTTTGCAGTCTGCAATGCTACAGTATCACCCATATTCATAAACATACAGTAAATGAGTACATAAAACAAAAGGTCTCACCAAATCACTGGCCAACACTTGTTTTCGGTTCTTTCCATCATAATCACAGTAGTCGATAAAGTCTAAATAAGCATCTGCAAAGTAAAGCAGGTTGTTGGGGTAGTCAATAGTTAAGCCATTAGGCCAATAAAGTTTGCTGCTGATGATCGTGGTCCTTAATTTCCCATCCATGCTGGCTCTCTCGATACGAGGATTTCTGCCCCAGTCCGTCCAAAACATCAGATGTGTGCTGAAATACATAAAAATGAGTTTCGTTTTCAACCTCTGGTCATTCAACTTCATTTTCATATGCATGTTATTTGGTCACTGATCTTACTTGTTTCTAGGGTCCACTACCAGACCTCTTGGATTGGTCACGTTTTCACTAATCAGCACCGCTCTGTGAGATCCGTCCAGTTTGGACACCTCTATGGTCTCTAAAATATAATCCGTCCAGTATAGGTTTCTGCCAACCCAGTCGACAGCGAGACTCTCGGTAACAGTCACTCCACTGTCAAAGATCTGCCCGGGAAGACAAATTATATTTAAGGGATAAATGTTGGTCATGTTGACTGTAAAGGTCTTTGCACACTGAGTCCGAAATCCCCGTTTGAAATTTTCGCATGTTAAAAATTAAATGCGAGCTCACATTGTGTCAGTCATGTTTACACACTGCCTCCTTTCGTCCGTCATTAAAAAATCTGGTTCGATTTTCTGCGTACATTTCAGACTCAGTGTGAAAGGACCTGAAGGGTGCCGGAGTGGTTTTCGTGTCACTCACCACGGTGCGGTCGGTCCCATTTTTGTGAGCGCTCCATATTCTGTCCTGGGTGGTGTCAGACCAGTAAATACGATCCGTAACAGAGTCAAAATCCACTGCCACAATATTACGGCCATCGCGCACTAGAGACCGAATGATGTTTGGCTGTGCGAGGATGTCATCTGATACAATCTGATTCCGACTGGCCACTAAGAGCAAGGCCTCTCGAGATCCTGTTAGATTGAGAAAGAGCGAATAGAATAATGTTAAATATTATTCCAATTTTAAATAACTTTTTATATTAATATATTTTTAAATGTAATCTATTTCTGTGATGAAAAGCTGAATTTTCAGCATCATTACTCCAGTCTTCAGTGTCACGTGGTCCTTCAGAAATCATTCTAATATTCTGATTTGATGCCCAAATAACAGAAAGTTCAAAAGAACAGCATATATATATATATATATATATATATATATATATATATATATATATATATATATATATATATATATATATTTATATAAAAAAAAAAAATTCTTTTTTTTTGGTTACTTCCGGTGAATTTAATGTGTCCCTGCTGAGTAAGATTTTTAATTTCTTTAAAAAAAATCATATTGACCCCAAACTTTTGAAAATTTGTGGAAATATTTCAAATATTAAATGATATATATATATATATATATATATATATATATATATATATATAAATTTTTTAACATAACATAACATTTTGAATAAAAAATTAATTTAATTTAAAAGTGCACAATTTTTGTATATAAAACACAATCCTTTAAATCAAAAGGCTTTCACAATTATGAGAAACAATTCAGTCAATAATAAAATACTTCAAATTACATTTGAAGTATTCAAGTGTTTAAAATATATATATAACATATAAATATTATATATAACATTTTAAAAAACAATACTTCTTATTTTACTATTTTGCAAATATCAGAATAATTGTAAAGTCATCAAAACTATAAAATAACTATGAAAGTATTAAAAATTATGAATTGACAAACATGTTAAACAACATAATTCACTATCCAGTCAAATTAATCCAATCTAATAAAAATTTAAATCACTTATTTTTAATAAAAAAAAATTAATTAAAACTTTTTGTAAATAAACTCAGATTCCAATCCTTCAAGCATAGTCCTTCAGTCCTTCAGATCAAAAGGTTTTTCACAATGATGAGAAACATAATTCAGTCAAGTGTGTCTGACTTTTGACTGGCAGTCAGTGTTTTGTGCTTCATATTTGGATCGCAATATGTGATTATAAATTAAAGTACACTGTTATCTCAAAATATATCAAATAACCAGGACTAGAAATGAATCCAAACACGTATCAGCTCTCAGTTATAAAACTATGCAAGACATATCTGACATGGCCAAATAAAAGTATAAAAAAAGAGTCCCGTTCAAAAGCGTCATTCAGAAAGAAGACGAGGTATATCGGATGACAGCATTTTTCACCAGGTTATCTCGAGGGAATGGACTCTTGTCAGCGGCAGAGCTTATAAACAACCCTTTGTTGGTGATTACCACCTAATTACCCCCATAAGAAAGTTTGTGACTGACATATATGTTATTCATCTTATCTGTGGTAATCCGAGAGGCTACACTAGACCCCGCTGAGCAGGTCCAGTTGGCCTCCGGAGTCCGATCGTGGCTCCACTCCACTAATATCTGTCTTAGCACTGTCAGAGATCACAAAGCTCAGAGGAGACGCACAAACCTGAGGCCTTGCAGGTGCGTCCGTCTGCCTCTAGAGTGTATCCTTCCTGACAATGACAGCGGAAGGAGCCTCTCTCGTTGAAGCAGTGCTGACTGCAGATGCCCGGAGGATGGCACTCGTCAATATCCTCGCACGTCTTTGAGTCGTTACTCAGCTGGAAGCCCATAGGACACGTGCACTGGGCTCCAAACGGGCCTTGGATGCAGCCGTGAGTGCAGCCGGCATTGTTATCCGAGCAGCTCTCCTGATCTATGAGGAAGAAGAAACATTTAGATGAATGACAATGGAAAGAAAAAGCATGCATGAAGATGCAAGGTATTCTGGGAACATGCTCAGCACAACCATTAAACGGGAGGAGTGCTAGGGCTGGGCAATATCTGTATATAAATCTGTATTTTTATACATTTTGTTTAAAATTGCCTAAAACATGTTTTGTTTTCATTCAGATGAACCATTTTTGTGCCCAAACAACCAGTTTAATATATTTTAAATGTTTAACAATAATAGTGTTATTATAGTTAACTAAAAATAATAATAAGTTACCTGAAATAAAGTATTTTATTTATAAAAAATACATAAATAAAGAAGAGAAGAAAGTGGGGGGGGACTAAAACATATTTTATTTCAGCTAGTTGCCAAGAAAAATTTTTATTTAGTTTATCTTGATATACTAAAATAACCAAAAGTAAAGTAAATATAAATATATTCTATAAACAAAAAAAATTCAAAATTAAAAGCGTAAAATATAAAACTAAAAATGATTCAAACTATTAATAAAAACTATAATAGTATCTCATTGATGCTACAGTAAGAATGATGCAAAAAGTACAATACAGTAAAAATTTTAGTTAATAATACCCAAGAAACCAAGAAAGTTTCCACTCAGATTTTCACTAAATGAATCATGAAGGAACAAAGATATTTTATTATTTTCATGAATATGCACCGAAAACCTATACACATTAATGTAAAAACAACAATATTTATCTACATACATGTATATTTATATTTCAAAAATTTTAATATACAAAAAAAAAATTTAAAAAAATGTCACATGGACAGTTTTGTGAAGTTTACTGATGGTAAAAGTAAAACAATGAATCGGTTCGGCTATTAGAAAAGAAATCAAACATGCCAACTCTAATGTAATTTTTGTTACTTCAGTTCAAATAAGAGTTTAAAAACAAAAAGTGTTTGCAAAAATAATCTAATGACACTTTTAAGGAAACTAAATGTTCAAGAACGTGCTAAAAAAGTTAAATTAATGCAAGAAGTGAAATGCATTAAAAAAATTAAGGCATGTTTTACACATTTTTTCACTAAATAAAAAATGAAGGAAGAATAATATTGAATTATTTTCATGTATATGCACAAAAAAGCAATTCAAAGAAATAAAAAGCAATAGCTATATACATATATTTATATTTATATTAAAGCATTTTAATTTACAAAAGTCACAAAGAAATCAAGCTTTCCAATTCTAATGTTGATTTTGCTACTTAAGTTTAAATAAGAGTAATATTCATGATATTGCTTAATTTTTAAAATCACTGCAAATACATTGTGAATATTCAATATATTGCCCAGCCCTAATGTTTACTGTTGAAATCTAAGCTACTTTGGTGGTTGTGTACCATTTCTATGGACTAACACATGTAACAAATTTCAAAAACAGTACTACACACTACATCTCTAAGTGTCTATAATGCTAAACACACACAATCTTGCCATATTTAGACACTGTGATCGTAACTGGACGGTTAGTGAGTACAGCCAGACAGATACTGGGATAGATTAGTGCTTCATGCAGAGGATTGTGGGTGATTAGGGATTTAGCCTACCTGGTAAAGGCTCATCTGTGAGAAGGGAGAGCAACATGGAAGGAAAATCACAGATCATTTCAATGTTAATTTCCAGATTAGCTAAACACATGCATGATTTGACACATGGGATTTATAACACAGACGACGTACTGAAATACTCCATGTATTTGAATCAACTGCCTGACCACAATATCAATAGAAATATTAAAGATTCCAATGTAAATGAATGTTCTGGATTCAAGACAAGTTAAGCGTTTGTAACATGAATGTGTAACCAAACAACTGCTGGACCCCACTGGCATCCATATGGAAAAAATGCTAGAGAAGTTAATGGGGACCAGAAACTGTTAAGATACCCACATTCTTCAAAACATCTTCTTTTATGTTCAACAGAAGAAAAACTCAAACAGGTTTGAAACAACTTAAGGGTGAGTAAATGATGACAATTTTTTTATTTTTGGGTGAACTATGCCTTAAAGAATATCTGCCTATATATGCAGCACGTTAGGATTTAGAACAAAGCCAAAATGTTAATTAGGGAGCTACTAGCTAAAGACTAATCTTAACAAAAACTAGTCAATATCTTATACTGTATGCTTTATCTGACATAATACAGTTTATACACTACCATTCAAATACCATAAAAAAGTCAATAATAATGTTCCCAAAGATTTCTATTTCAAATAAATGCTGTTCTATCAATTAAAAAATCCTACAAACAACAAAAATATTAAGCAGCACTATTCTTTTTAACACTGATAATAATCAGAAGAAATGTTTATTGAGCAGCAAATCAGCATATTAGAATGATTTCTTAATGAGAAATGATGCTGAAAATCAGCTTTGCATCACAGGAATAAATTACATTTTAAAATATATCCAAATAAAAAACAGCTATTTTAAATTGCAATAATATTTCACAATTTTACTGTTTTTACTGTATTTTTTATTAGATAAATGCAGCCTTGGTGAGACTTATTTCAAAACCCTTAAATAATAATGCCGCCCCAAACTTTTGAACAGTACCGTACATGTCTTACATACTGCTGTAAATCTCATTAAACATATGGCATGACTTACTGCAGAGAGGGGATTCATCTGCGCCGTTGGGACAGTCTGGCGTGTTGTCACACACCCTGCTGAGGTTAACACACACACTGTGTCCAGGGCATTGCCACTGCCAGCTGGGACAGCGGAACGGCGGCGTGGGACAGTCTCGCTCATCGCTGCCATCCCGACAGTCGTTATCACCGTCACATATCCAGCCACGGAAAACACAGTTCCCATTATCACAGCGGAACTGCGAGGTGGGGCACGTGCGCGGTGGGCACGCGTGGTGTTCGTCTGAGCCATCTTCACAGTCTGGGTGCCCGTCACATTCCCAGTTTGAGGGAACACAACTGCCGTCTGACTGGCACTGAAACTCACTCTCGTGGTGACACATGCCAGGCGGCCTTGTGGCTAGAAGTGTCAAAGGTCGTGTTAGCTTAATTTAACATACATTGTTATACAAGCTTCCCAAGGTTTATAATTAATGTTCAATATAATGTTCTTTAAGGATGAAACAAGAAGATGTCCAGGTCATATTCCACTCAAAAAAAAAAAAATTACAATGATTAAATTAAAACTTTCTTTACAAATGTTTTTTCTAAATTATTTTCATTACGCTTAAGCACATTTCTCCATACATTTAATTACTTCAATGCAAAACATTTTGTATCCTCAGTACTGTAGTATAAATAAATATAATAAATAAAATAATGTATTCATGCAGTATTTGTTGTATCACTTTTATTTTACATAAAAATTAAATATATATAATTATTATTGCTACAGTAATTGTGTTATACAGTTAAAAACAATTATAACGATGCAAACTTAATAAGAATTACCATCCAGAATAATGGACATTTTAAATCTATAATTATAAAAAAAAAAAAAAAAAAAAAGATTTAATAATGTCATATTGCAAATAATAATAATAATAATAATAATAATAATAATAATAATAATAATAATATAGTATCTGTAGTATTAAATCTTTAGTTTGTAGGGTGAACAGTGACCTGGAAATGTTTTTTTGTGAGATTCACTCATTTATAAACTCTATATGTAATTCAACTAATGCAGTATTTTAAGATTATCAGAAATGAAAGACAAATTGAAGATTCATTAGTTTATACTTACGACAACCAGATTCATCCGAGCGATCGTTACAGTCAAAGACTCCATCACATCGGTAGTAGGAATTGACACACTGATGGCCGTTTGCACACTTAAACTCATACGCTGTGCAGTTGTACACTGATGATCAGAAGAACAAGAATCACTCGGATCAAGAAAAACAAGTCAACAACTATTTAAAACTTCCATTAGAGATTTTATTATACCATTTATATTGGTATAATAAGTTTGCACAGCTACTGGTGGGCATGTCTGGTTTATGTTGAAATAGTAGTTTGTGAAGAGTTTAAATGGCATTAACACTTTGTTAATATATAAACCATTTTTATATAAACAATAAGGACTGTTATGATGAAATGCAATAATAAAGAGTTTGGTCCTACATGTAATGAACTCTTACCACAGCCCTGTTCATCCGCTCCATCTGCACAATCTCTGTCTCCATCACACACGTAATTGGGGTCAATGCAGCGGTGGTCCGGACACTGGAACTGATCAGGGTGGCATGTGCCAATTGAATCTAGAAGAAGAAACACCATAAGAAAAGTTCATTGCACAAAAGTTGCTCTTTCAAAGCTCAAGACTTAATGGGATTCTCAGTTACGTTTCATTCACAGAGGAACGTGCGCGGTCGGTGCTGAGCTGCTTGAATTTGTTCAAGGGCAGGACAACGGTCCCACTGAAATTTCAGAGGCTCCTTATGGCAGCTGCAGCGGCACTTACACCACTAGGGCTATTGCCTATTAGACCGCTTCAGCACTGGCTTCATGGCCGAGTCCCGAAGTGGGTGTGACAGCGCCGCACTCACCGGGTCCAAGTTACACCAGCCTGTCGCCAAACATCTTACGTTCCTCCAGGCAGGAGTGCCCCTGGAACAGGTCTCTAGGCATGCTGTGGTTTACACGGATGCCACCATCACCATCTGCACTGGCATATCAATTGCCTAGAGTTGTTAGCAGTGCGCCTTGCCTTGAACCGTCTCTAAGGGCACTTATGAGGCAAGCACGTGCTGGTCCGAATGGACAACACAGCGACCATTGCGTACATCAGCCGACAATTTGGTCTGCGAGCTAAAGCTTCTTTCATTGAAAACTCTGCTCCTGCTTGCACTGGCCTCCATCAAGAGGATAGGGGACCTGCATGCATTTTTCGTCAACGATTTGTGCCTACAGTTTGGGCCGGCTTACTCCAAGGTAATCCTGAGGCCCCGGCCCGGCTATGTGCACAAGGTTCCCACTACTACCTTCAGGGATCAGGTGGTGAGCCTGCAAACACTGCCCTCGGAGGAGGCAGACCCAGCCCTAGCTTTGCTCTGTCCCGCCACATACTTATCAGGCACAGGGTGTGCCCTGCGTGCTCAACTTGCGAGCTCACTCTACTAGAAGTGTTTCATCCTCCTGGGTGCTGGCTCGTGGCGCCTATGGGTAGAGACACTAAGAGGCCCCGGTTAGTGTCAGCTTGCTATAACTGCTCCAGAGTGTCTGTACTGTAGACCCTGTCGAGCTCCTCCATCCCCTAGGCAGCCAGATGCAGCAGAACGCCCGGTGGCAGGCCTTCACTCTGTGAATCCTTGAGAACCGGTAGAAGGCTGGGTTTCATATGTGAGACCTAAGTGGATCCCATATGTGTATAGCCTCATAGCCCGTGTTTCCCAGGCAGACTTCTCCCATTTCTAAGAGGGTTACAATCACCTCCAATCTTCCATACGCACCTAAATGGATGTTCATATGTGCATTTGCTTCCAAAACCTCCTTTGGGAAGGATGGGGCTTCCGCAACATCCCTGTTCCAAGTGGAATGGGTAAATTTTTCCAATGTTATCCAATCTCACTGAGTGGGTAGTGCTATGACAACAGTGAATGGTCTTCTTGTTGCAAGCCCCGCCCTACACCAAAAAGGGGTGCAGGCGGCTCGCACAGGGCACTGGAAGGGGCAGCATCCATGGCGCTTTGGTAGAGGATCCCAATTCCTCGGTCACCGACGTGATGTCGAGAGTGACCAACTGAAAGGCAATGTCCCAGTTACGTATGTAACCCTCGTTCCCTGAAGGAGGGAATGGAGACATCATGTTCTGTCGCCACGGCTGCTGTACCACCACTGAGCGGCCGGGTCACCGGCTCCTCAGCGAAAACCTGGTATGCATTGCACCTTCTGCCTTTTTATGCTCATGCTGTGATCAGCGGCAGCTGGATGCAATGATCGCATGCCAATGTGCATTGGCTCATTAAGTTTACACTCAAAGTAGATTGGTCTATCTAAGTGAGATCCCAATTCGTCGGTCACCGACGTGACGTCTCCGTTCCCTCCTTCAGGAAACGAGGGTTACATACGTAACCGAGACGTTTTTATATATTAATTATATGTTTGAAAATTCTCAGTGAGTTGATTGCCACTTCAATCAACAGTGCCCAAGGTGTTTTTTTCATCGATCTCACTGATTTCATTTAAAGTATCATTGATATACTTTTACATTCTTTGTTAATATTTTAATTTAGATTAAATTTTTATATATATTTTTATCACCTTAATTTTAGTTAAAATTTTTGTAATATTGTTGAGTGTTTTAAATTTAAATATAGTTTTAATTTATAGTTATTTATTAATTTTTATTTATTTAGTGTTAGTTATTTTAGTACTTCAAGTTACAAAACAAAATGAGAATGAAAAATTTTGTATCTGTTTTAGCTGTAAAAAAAAAATTATATTTAAATTTATTTCAAATTGCAAAAATGTTTTTAATGGTTTTAGTTTTTAATTAACTATAATAGCCCTATGTCTCACCGCAGTTGTTCTCATCGGATCCGTCTCCGCAGTCATTGTCGGTGTCACAGAGCCATGTGCGGGGGATGCAGTGATGGTTGGCACAGCTGAACTGGTCAGCCTGGCAAGTGCCAGGGGTTTGGGTGGGACAGTCCCTCTCATCACTGCCATCAAAACAGTCATTGTGTCCATCGCAGTGCCAGCTTCTGGGCACACAGCGCTGATTGGCACAGGTGAAGGCAATGGGCGAGCATGTGTTATCTGTGAGCCAGCAGAGTGAGGAAAAAATTAACATGCTTATTTTCATGGTGAGTGGAAAAAAACTTTAAAAAATCTCATAGAAATGCATGCATTATTTTAACTCAAAGAGAAAAGCATGGCCCTAGCAATGCCATGATCATGGGTTTTGATTCTCTGAGCATACATGATACAATGTAACTGCATGATGCAAATGTATTTTGTTTGGGTTGTTTTTATTTTTATTGTCTATTATGAAGTGTTTTGGTGCTTTTAATGCATTTTTATTGCTGTGCCAAGCTGAAAGTTGGTAAGTGTATCCGTGTAGAGAGTTTTGAAAAAGTGACCTAAGTAATGAAAATAATGTCCTTGTGATTGCTCATTATTATCTATCAGCACATGAATATTTGCATGAAATATAAAGTAAAACATTACTATTAGTGCCGCAGTTGGCCTCGTCGCTGTTGTCATGACAATCATCGACGCCGTCACACTGGTAGCTCTGGGGGACACATTTCCCGTTAGTGCAAGAGAAGGAGTTAGAGCCACACTGGAGGGTTGGTGGCTCATTGGATGGATCGTCCACACACGTCTGCTGATTCGCTTCCAGCTTCATTCCATATGGACAGCCACACACTCGCTGGGAGTATGGCGCTGGGAAACAGAAATGACTGCAGTCTCCATTTGGGTTTGTTTGCCTGTTGCAGAAATTAGATCCTGTTGGGAGAAAAAAAAAAGAGTTATATTGCAAACATATTTGATTCATTTGCTTTTATTTGAATAAATGGCCTTTACAAACTCTAATACCTTTGTGGAGGCATTACATTCAATGCAAAAATGAGTGAAGTAAGTGAATAAATAGAAAGTGAGTCTCACCAATCTGCGAGTCAGCGTTGAAGGATTTGACATGCATGATGTGGCTGATCCCTCGGCGTATGATCATCATCTCCCCTCCGTCTGTTTTACGGACCCTCACGATTCCACCCAGCCTCCAGTCGGTGAAGTACACATAACCTGGACCAGCAAACTTCATTATTGTAATCAAACAGGCCATCTCTGAGAAATACCATTCCGTGAACTCTGACTTCTGCACTTTTATCTTTCAGCACCGAACTGACAAACTACACCGAGGTTGTAGTGACCTTCATTTTTTTACAGATACCAGACATGAATATCCATCATCAAAGAAGAGGCCAATGAGACTAACATGTTTAAGATGACAGTGAGATGATGACAGACATCAATGAATGGCAAAATTAACATTTCATCAGTCAGTGGGTTTAATTTAGACTTTTTTTCTAAAAGTTAACAACATCTCAGTACATGTGATACAATGATAGATACATAGATAGATAGATAGATAGATAGATAGATGATAGATAGATAGATAGATAGATAGATAGATAGATAGATAGATAGATAGATAGATGGATGCACCTCCAAAGACAGTGAGTCCAAACGGATGGGAGATCTGAGTGATGCGATCCAAAGACAACCTGTTTTGTCCGTCAAAGTTGCTGTGCTCGATCTTATCAAAGAAGGCGTCCACCCAATACAGCCGCATGGCACTGAGAGGCAGAGACACGATCAAGAGAGAGTTTTAGACCAATGCTGAGAAACTATGTCAGATCATGATTTAAGGAGATTAGGAGTGAGTGTGCAACAAAACAAATAATGATGAATCACGGCTTCAGGAAGCCATCAAAGTTAAAGCAAAGAGAGGAATGTTTATGAATGTAACAGAAATGGATCATTGTTTGTAGTATTATGAGCACAACTGAATGCTGTATTGTTGTACTTTCATTCTGGGAACTGTAACTCACCTCCAGTCAATGGCCAAGCCATTCGGCCAGCCGAGAGTGGTGTTTACAATCGACTGAGCATGTGACCCGTCACCCCAGGCACGCATAATCTTCGCAGGACGGTACCAGTCAGTCCAGAAAATATAACTGCAGAGCACAAAGACATACACTGCTTTAAAAGAAATAGCTCACCCAAAAATAAACATTCTGTCATCATTTACTCACTCTAATACCGATTTTTTTTCTTTTTACTATATTTCCTCAGATGAACACAAGCTTTTTTACATGCAATTACAATGAATGGGCACTACAGCTTTCAAGCTTCAAAAAGGACACAAATACACCTTAAATGTACTATAAATGTTGTTCATATTACTTTTGAGTTATATTAACATACATACAATAACGTTCAAAAGTTTGGTAAGATTATTTAAAATGCATTTAAAAGAAGTCTCTTATGCTCACCAAGGCTGCATTTATTTGATCACAGATCGAAAATACTGAAATATTGTGAAATATTTTTAACTGATTTTATATTTTAAACTGTTATTTATTAATATTATTTTTCAGGATTCTTTGATGAAATCGGTTGTTACACATCAGTTGTATTAACTGTCACTTTTCATTAATTTAATGTATCTTTGCTGAATAAAACTATTATTTTCTTTCAATAAAAAATTAAACTTTTAAACAGCACTCTATATACAGAATATATATATATATATATTATATATATATATATATATATATATATATATATATATATTGTTTTTATACAGATGATCAATTGTTCAAATTGTTCTTTTTTCTTTCTTTTGTATTTCTTCAATTTCTGAAGTCTTCAGAAGTCATATGGACTACTTTTAAAATATACCTTTAACGTTGGAGTTTGCCAGCCCCAGTCCTCATTCATTAAACTGAAAAGAGGGGCCAAAAGTCATAAGGGTTTGGGACGGCATGTGGATGAGGGAACAAAGCCAAAATCACCACAAATCTTCACCCCGTGCCCTCACCAAAAGCCAAATTAATAGGTGGGGACGTATTTGAAACCATCCGCTGGGTTTTATTTATAAACTGTGAGGTATAGACAGTTATCTGAGTGCTCTGTGGGGTTTTCCCCCATTAAGCCAAGTTCTTAGTGTGCACTACAATACCGGCCTTCATGCAGCACTAATCTAGTCTCATGGGCCCAGAGGCCTCATGACTTTGAAGCCATTGGAAATGTCCCACTAGCACGGCATAAAGAGCTCCTTTATCTGTGCCAGGTTCAAAGCAGGAGCGATCTATGAATGGCTGGGCACCTCCTGCATTATGAAAGGTGTGACTGGACACAAGTGGCCCGATTGTTAATGCTTTTTCACGGTCTTAGGGAAACAGAGAGGCAAGGTGAAAGCAGGGCTCCCCCGAGCTGTGTTTCTGGCTCAAGGTCACTTGCTGAATTGTGTCTGTTGACATCTGAACGTGCCTGTGGTTTCACATTTAACAGTTTACATCACCAACTAAAACTATAAAATAAAATAAAAAAAATATTTTTGGTGACACTTCCTGAAAGAAAGAAAGATATATATATATATATATATATATATATATATATATTTAGCAATATTATCTACAAGACTAGCCAATAAACCACTCACCCAGCCACTGGGTGGACCACTATGGACCTGGGGTTGTTGAGGTTTCGTACAATGGCTCGTCTGGACTTATCTGCGACCTTCATGACAGATATACTCCTGTAGCGTGGATCCGTCCAGTACAGGTTCTTCGATATCCAATCATAAGCAAGATCTTCCGCACCATCCACCCGATTGGCTGCTAGTACCTCCCTGCCTGTGCAGTTTAAAGCAAAGAAACACAAAGATTAGAGCGCGGCCCACTCCTTGAACTTTTCAAATAATCAGTTTTCACAAAAATATTATGCAGAGCACAGCTGTTTTCAGTACTGATAACGGCAAAACATGTTTCTTGAGAAGCAAATCATCATATTAGAATGATTTCTGAAGAATCATGTGACACTGAAGACTGGAGTAATGATGCTGAAAATTCAACTTTGCACCACTGGAATAAATAACATTTTAAAATATATTAAAATAGAAAACAGTTACTGTAAATTATTATTACTTTTTTGGATCAAATAAATGCAGCATTGCATCTTAGGGGAAAGTAGTGCAAATTAATATGATATCCCTTATATGTGGCTCACAGGTGTTGAATGAAATAAGCGAACTGTCTATATTGTTTTGGGTTGAGTCAGGGGAGGAGGGTATTAGTGTCCTGGATTTCTATTAGAAATGTAGTCCAACACCAGTGTACACATTATCTCATGTAGTTGGCCTTTGAAGGCAGCTGATAGGCGAGATCACATGCAGCAAAATGTGTTGTTGGCACACAGCAAATATCCCGAGGGCTGAGAGGAGTATTCAGTGAGTATCAGTTTCTCACTTTATCTGCTTAGAAGTAAAGGACATTTCATCAAGCAGAGCACAGATTTGGTGCTTTTTTTCACCAACAAAACGAACAAGAAAATCTGAACTGAAGAACACTCCAGTGAATACAAGCAATTATATACTAGGGTCAGAAAATAAAGGCAGGGTAGGTGATTTGGTTCAAAAACATTTTTTGTTATGCTGGTTAAATGTAAGTGGTCTTCATCTGTGGAAGGCGTAGGACCGTAAAATGTTTGTCCAATCACATGCCTCTGTCCAAGGGCTACGATAGGCTGTCTTGCTTCCCTGTCAGCGTATGTTTTTGCATACCTCCGTGCATCCTTTTCGTGCCCTTATGATACATCATCAGTGCATTTCATTACGCTACTGCAGAAGTGAGTGTCTAAGGTGTAGTTATTGTAATATTTTGCGCTTTGTACTGTAATGTTTTCTCACCGGTGAATAAAACATGAGGTAATCTGACAGCGCTGAATTCAACCCTCCACAACGTCATCTCTCATCTCTGGTCTGCCTGTGTGCGTTCATGTGTTTTGGAGGAGGCGTGGCTTTGGAGAGTGTTTTGCAGGGAGGGTGAGATCTTATGCTTTTAAAACTAGCTTGCTATTGCTAGCCTCTATGAAATCGCCTACCCTACATTTAAAACTGGCTCGCAAAATTCAAGATATGGGGCAAAAAATGGCCCTTAACTCTTTCCCTACCATTGACAGGGTTATCTCATCATTTAGAAGACAACGCTTCCCCGCCAAAGACAAGTTTTTACGGCTTTTCGTGTTTTCAGTGTTATACACTCAGGGGCGCTATTACACATCTTCTGAACTAGTACAAAACCTCCCGAACAAAAAACACACGTGAACAGGATGTAGAAACGAGCGATCTCTTATGTAAACAAATGCATATGATAAATAATAAATAGACAGCATATAAATGAAAACTGCATAGTGTTACGGAGTAAAATGGTGATCCAGGAAGTGGTGTATGTCTTTGCAAGCTTTGGAGGTGTTGATGGAAGCGATTTACTGGATTTATACTTTGATAATCATACTGAATATTATCCTGATGTAGTTTTTGATAAAAATTTGATTTTCTCACCTTTTTGCTCAAAATTATACATTTTTATGAAACCTACCTATATTCAAGTGTTGATAAAAAAAGAATACTTTAAGCTAGAATAAAACTGATTTTTTTGTTTAAAAGTAGAGGGTTTGATCTATATTTTGGTGTATTGCATATTCAAATATTCATATAGCAAAATATACTGTAGGCCATCAAATTTTAGTGAAAATCATCAAAATTGCTGGAGGTGGCTGGCAACTTTAAAAAAAAATGCTGGCGGGGAAAGAGTTACAAAAAAGCAAATTGTTTCTAACTGTTGTGGTTGACACAAATTCCCAAGCCATTCTCACCGGTTCCATCAACTTTCTGTTTGTAGATGATGTCCTTCACCGTATCAGAGAAGAAAATGGAATTATCTGCAGCACTGAAGTCCACTCCAACGAAATAAGATGGAGTTCCTGTGATGGGGAGAATGATGTCCTCCTGCGTGGACAGATTGAAGGGGATTCCTCTGACCGCCAGCTGACTGGAGAACAGCAGAAACTGCCTCACAGCTGCAAGACACATATTGCATGCATATTGTTTTCTTTAAAAATCAGGCTGTTGCATCTCAAAAGGATGTTTTTTTTCATGATACGACCTGATTAAAAAGCATAAGATGCAAAGATGCAACGGTAACCAAAGACACAAGGTATGACTGAGATCTGTCTTACACACGCATCTCTTGCCGTCAGCATGCAGATCGAAACCCATCCGGCAGCGGCAGCGATATCCCAGACCGCCGTTATCAGTTCTGTGACTCAGAACACAGATGTGTTCACAGCCTCCTCGAGCCGTGCCACACGGGTTACTTACTGTCCAATCAAACAAAAGTACATGTCAATAAATCACAAAAAGAATAGCAATAACTGAATGATGTCTAAGCACAGTGATTTAACCCTGCTGTCCTGGATACAACATGACAGATTAACTTGATGTTTAAACTACAAATATGATGCAATGCAATCACATTGCATTTCTGGCTATCATCATTTGTGGTTTCAGTGACTAATAACAAAACTTTTTGGGCCATGTTTTCACCTGTATTTAGCGCAGACCATTTCTGAGCGCATTACCAAAAAACAAATCCTAGATGAAAGCAAAGTCATTGGGAACAGAAATTGCACCATATATATAGTTAAATATTCAACATTTTGTATATACAGTATTTATATATTTATTTGAATATATTTGTTTATAAATTTGCATATGTAAATTTTAACATGCAAAATAACTTTTGTATTAAACTATTTTGTATTTCATACTTAAAACCAGTAAATTTTGCACACATTTTTTTATTTAATTACGTAATTTGCGATGCTTTATAAAATAAGTAGTTAATTCCTCCAAAAAAAAAAACAAGACTTCTGATTTTTTTTGTTTTAAATAATAACAAGTTGCGATATAATCTGAGGTCAAACTGACTGTCATGCTATTTTAGTAATATTTATCTACTTTTGTAAAATGTAATAATATTTTGAATTATTTTTCTAGTGTTTTTCATTTTTTATTTCAACTTTAGTTTAAGTTTTAGCAATTCTATTATGCGCTTTTGTAGTTTTTATTAATTTGTTTTAATATTTCTATTTAGATTTGTTTTTGTCATTTTAGTGCTTCAGCCTAACCTGTTTTATTTCTGTCAGTTGTGAAAGCCAATATTTTTAATTTCCATGTAAGTATTTTAAGTTAAGTTGTAATATCTAATCTAATAGTTCGATTTTATTTCAGCTTTATTTCAATTCACAAAAATCATTTTAACAGTTTTACTTAAAATGATCGCAGATCGGTTTGATTTATTGCGTAGAATTTTTCCTTTTTTGATAGTACTACTATAACCAAAACCACAATGAAATGCTAAATTTCCAGAACCAAAACTGCACTGCAATCTTGTTGTCGACATCCAACAGTTTAATATTCATAACACAGCTCCTTACCAAAGGGCTGTCTGTATGCATGGACCACAGTCAGGCCATGTGGTCTCTGAGAGGTCCTGTAGAGCTCTTGTGGGCTGTTGTCGCTGTATTTATTAGCTTTCATAACGGCCATCTTGGTCCAGTCAGTGTAGTAGACCGAATGCTCAAAAAGAGTAATGCCAAACGGATGAGGAATCACAGAACCACCATGGACCACGGTTTTCCTATTGGAGAATTCAAATAAGAGTTAATAACAGAAGTGTCCGGAAAGTGTGAACAAATGATAAAAATCAGCATGCATTTCCAAATAAAACATCTCTGCAACCCCAGGAAGATACCTGTGCAAGCCATCATAAGTGGTGGTTTCAATATAATCGTAACGGCTGTCCACCCAATACACTCTTTTAGCTTCAAGGTCCAAAGTAATCCCAGCAGGCCAGCCGAGTTTGGTTCTGATGATCCCATAGCGATTGGTCCCATCCATGTAGGCCCTCTCCAAACCCGGTTCCCCATTCAAAGTATCCCAGTCAGAGAAGAAAAGGTACCTAAAGTCAAACGCAACAACCTCTTTGTGACACAAGACTTTGTTTTAATTATCTAAAATAGAAAGAGGAACGAATCCTAAATGATGCTATCCCGTTATAATGATGAATTGTGATTTATTATTCTCATGTTGCACTAAAAGAGATGAAGAGCAACTTGAACTTCAATGGTATTTGCACAAACATATTGTTAGCGCACAGCATTGGGTTACGGATAAAACCCTTGGGGATAAGAATGAGATTTTGAAATGAATACCCAAAGAACGTTATTTTCAAACACCAAAGCAATGCAACTGTATGCCTTTATTGTCACTTCTCAATTTAGCAGGAGGCCACCTGGCCTGGGTTTCTGTGAAGCTCATCTTTGCTTAATTACTTCTGACTAATCCTCACAGACAGTGTACAACATTCCCGTTCTCAGTATCTGAGGCTCCAGATCGGAGATCAGCTTTACGATTGTGATTAGGCGGAGGAAGCAAGGGTAAGATTAAAGTCTCCCTCGGGAACTCACCCCACGGTCGGGTCAAGCGCGAGACCTCTCGGGTTGCCCAGGTGCTCGGCGATCAGTGTGACCCGGTTGCTCCCGTCCAAGTCCACCATGTCGATTCTGTTGACGCTGGCCTCCACCACGTACAGCTTGTTATTCACCCAGTCCACGGCCAGGTTTTCAGGATAGTCCACGGATACGTTCAGCACCACCTGCAAATGTGACCCGTCCATATCCACGGAAAACACCTATTTGGAGCAAACAAGATGTGGTTGGAGAAGTTGTCGTTGCGGTTTTGACATCCTGCTGAAAAGGCCAGCATATGTTGTGAATGTTGGTTTCAAACCGGTTCAAAAAACTAGTTCAAACCAGAGTTATAACTGTTAACTGAAACTAAAACTATTTAAAACATGTTTACTAATTAAAATAAAGTGAAATCAGAAATGTTGCCTTGGCAAGCTGAAGAACTGGAATTACTAACTAAATGAGTAAGTAAATATGATTTATATTGTAAAATGTTATAAATAATAAATATTACAAATTAACAGAAATTACTAAATATATAAAGAGTAAAAGTAAGCATGTTAATTAAAGTAAAGTAAAATATTTCATGAAAACTTTAATGAAAAGAAACTTTTAGAACTTTAATTACTAACTAAATTAGTCAGTAAAAATTATTTATATAATAAATTGTTATAAATGATAAATATTAACAGAAATTACAAAAATATATATATAATCTAAAACTACCGAAAAATATAAGCATGTTAAAAAGCATTATAATTGAAATAAAATAATAAAATTAAATATTAGATGAAAACTTTAATTAAATGAAAATTTGTAATGTTGCTAAGGCAAGGTGAAGAACTGATATTATTAACTAAATTACTAAATAAAATGAATATCATACAAAAAATATTATGAAATAAATAATATGAATTAACTTATTACTAAATGAATAAAAACGAAAACTTTTTTATTGTACATTTAAATGATGAAATAAAATTAAATATAAATAATAGATGAAAAATGTCAAATAAATGAAAATTAGAAATGCTGCTTTGCTAAGTTGAAAAAAAAAATGAATTCACTAACTAAATTAGTAAATAAAATTAATATTAAAGAGACGTATTATAAATAATATTATAAATACATAAACTATTTAAAAATGAACTGAAATTACAACATAAACAATAAATAAAACATTTTTGTTAAATGGAATAAAAATGAAATAAAATCTAATTATTAGATGAAATATTTTAAACTAAATGAAAATTAAAAATGTTGAAATTACTAAATAATTTACTAAATACATAAAATGAACATTCTGAATAAAAAATAATTAAAATGAAATTACTAAATAAATAAAACTAAAACAGAGCTAACTGAAATAAAATTAAACTAAACATACTGTAAATAGGACTTTGTTTTAAAAAAAAATGACAAAATGGCTACAATGGGTAAAAATTAAGCAAATTAAAACTGGAAATAAAAAATAAAAGCTTATTTAAAATAGTAATATAAAAACTAATCAAAGTACAGTATATAACTAATATTAAAAACCAGCAGAAATCCCTTGGCTAACCAGCTTCACTTGAAAAGACCATCATTGTCAACCAGCCTCAAGCTAGGATAATGAATGGCTAAAACTAGTTTTTTCTTTAGTATTCAGCATGAAATTAGTCTATAAAAACTCAAACTGATCTAAGGTGGTCTTTTCAGCAGTAATCCCACAAGAACATAATCAAAACTTGACATTACATTCTCTTCTTAAATAATCATGGGTAATAAGATTGTGGTCTGGCTTATATCATCTGACATCCGCGAGTTTGGCTTTCTCCGCTGCCCCAGAGGTGGTACTCTGAAACCACTGCCCTATTGATTAAAAGATGGCACCAGTTTCTCAGGCTGGATCTCTTGGCATCATATCACTTACTAAGGCACCAATGCTCTTTGCATGCTTCGCCCTTTGGAAACTAGAGCTAAACGTCTAAAAGACTGTGATTCTGAGCTGACCCGTTTACAGAAACTCAAGCTGTGAAGGTGGTCTGGTGGTGTGGCTCTCTGAGACCCCCTGACACGGCACTCAGACTGTGACTATGACTGTGACTGTGACTGTGACTGTGACGTGACATTCAGCCAAGTATGGTGACCCATACTCAGAATTTGTGCTCTGCATTTAAACCATCGGAAGTGCACACACACAGAGCAGTGAACACACACACACACACTGTGAACACACACCCGGAGCAGTGGGCAGCCATTTTATGCTGCGGCGCCCGGGGAGCAGTGGGGGGTTCGATGCCTTGCTCAAGGGCACCTAAGTCATGGTATTGAAGGTGGAGAGAGAACTGTACATGCACTCCCCCCACCCACAATTCCTGCCGGCCCGAGACTCGAACTCAAAACCCTTCGATTGGGAGTCCGACTCTCTAACCATTAGGCCACAACTCCCCCCAGTATAACGTTTTGTTGAATGTTCCCACTTTTTTTATTTATTGGTTGATATTTAAGTAAATAGTTTGCTAGGTTTTTTGAAACAAAGCTCTTTGAGCTTGCCAAAGAATGCATAAAAAAGAGACGAATACTGCACGCTCACTCCAGATACTCTCAGGTTGCATACAATTACGCAGAAATATGCGAGCATTTCCTCTCATATCAGACACTTTCTGGAGATTAGAAAACGTGGAGTCTAGCACCGATCCGAGCCAGTTACCCTTCGGGAGCCAGACTGGTCGCCCATTATTAACGTATTAGCAGTATCTACAGGCATCAGCTGAAGAATCCCCTTTCTGCTGATGAAGAGCCAACTTCCTTCATAGCTTCCACAAACTGTTTTTTTTCTTTAATCCACACTAAGTCTAAGCACTGACATTTAATATATATGTATATATATATATCAGCAATTTTTTTGTACATGTTTAAGGTGCATCTCAATAAATTAGAATGTCATGGAAAAGTTCATTTATTTCAGTAATTCAACTCAAATTGTGAAAATCGTGTATTAAATAAATTCATTGCACACAGACTGAAGTAGTTTAAGTCTTTGGTTCTTTTAATTGTGATGATTTTGGCTCACATTTATTAAAAACCCACCAATTCACCAATCTCAACAAATTAGAATGATTCATAAGACCAAAAAAAAAAATAAAATTAGTTGTCCTTCTGGAAGGTATGTTCATTTACTGTACATGTACTCAATACTTGGTATGGGCTCCTTTTGCTTTAATTACTGCCTCAATTCAGCGTGGCATGGAGGTGATCAGTTTGTGGCACTGCTGAGGTGGTATGGAAGCCCAGGTTTCTTTGACAGTGGCCTTCAGCTCATCTGCATTTTTTGGTCTCTTGTTTCTCATTTTCATCTTGACAATACCCCATACATTCTCTCTGGGGTTCAGGTCTGGTGAGTTTGCTGGCCAGTCAAGCACACCAACACCATGGTCATTTAACCAACTTTTGGTGCTTTTGGCAGTGTGGGCAGGTCCCAAATCCTGCTGGAAAATGAAATCAGCATCTTCAAAAAGCTGGTGCTCCAAAATTTCTTGGTAAATGGGTGCAGTGACTTTTTCAAAAAACACAATGGACCAACACCAGCAGATGACATTGCACCCCAAATCATCATAGACTGTGGAAACTTAACACTGGACTTCAAGCAACTTGGGCTATGAGCTTCTCCACCCTTCCTCCAGACTCTAGGACCTTGGTTTCTAAATGAAATACAAAACTTGCTCTCATCTGAAAAGATGACTTTGGACCACTGGGCAACAGTCCAGTTCTTCTTCTCCTTAGCCCAGGTAAGATGCGTCTGACGTTATCTGTGGTTCAGGAGTGGCTTAACAAGAGGAATATGACAACTGTAGCCAAATTCCTTGACACGTCTGTGTGTGGTGGCTCTCGATGCCTTGACCCCAGCCTCAGTCCATTCCTTGTGAAGTTCACTCAAATTCTTGAATCGATTTTTGCTTGATAATCCTCATAAGGCTGCGCTTCTCTCGGTTGGTTGTGCATCTTTTTCTTTCACACTATTTCCTTCCACTCAACTTTCTGTTAACATGCTTGGATACAGCACTCTGTGAACAGCCAGCTTCTTTAGCAATGAATGTTTGTGGCTTACCCTCCTTGTGAAGGGTGTCAATGATTGTCTTCTGGACAACTGTCAGATCAGCAGTCTTCTCTGTGATTGTGTAGCCTAGTGAACCAAACTGAGAGACCATGTTGAAGGCTCAGGAAACCTTTGCAGGTGTTTTGAGCTGATTAGCTGATTGGCATGTCACCATATTCTAATTTGTTGAGATTTGTTGAGTGAATTGGTGGGTTTTTGTTAAATGTGAGCCAAAATCATCACAATTAAAAGAACCAAAGACTTAAACTACTTCAGTCTGTGTGCACTGAATTAATTTAATACACAAATTTCAATTTGAAATAAATTAACTTTTCCACGACATTCTAATTTATTGAGATGCACCTGTATATATATAAAACAAAAGTAAAAAGTAAAACAAAATTTAAAACAAACAAACAAAAAAGTTTTTTTTAAGGCTGTAAATTTGCACCATTGCATTTTCTACACTGTAAACTGAAAAAAAAAAAATACAGTATTTACAATATAACATACTACAATTTAACAAATACATACACTGGTGTTCAGTGATGGTCATTAAGACGTTTTTAGAGAAATTAATTTAGACAAATTAAGAATGCTTTAAATTGATCAAAAGTATCAGGAAAAGACATTTATAACATTGCAAAATATTTCAATTTTTAAATAAATGCTGTTCTTTTGAACTTTCTACTCATCAAAAAGTCCTGGGAAATTAAAATATATCACAGTTTCGAGAAAAATATTACGCAGTGCAACTGTTTTCAACATTGATAATAATCAGAAATGTTTCTTGAGCTGCAAATCTGAATGATTTCTGAAGCATCATGTGACACTGAAGACTGGAGTAATGGTGCTGAAAATTCAGCTTTGATCACAGGAATAAATTACATTTTAAAATATACTAAAGCAGAAACCAGTTATTTTAAATTGTAATAATATTTCACAAGATTACTGTTTTTACTGTATTTTTAATCAAACAAATGCAGCCTTGGTGAGACTTCTTTCAAAAATATCTTATCGACCATAAGCTTTTGAATGGCAGTGTGTCTACATATATTCATATACTGTATAACTGTTACATTTAATACAAAGCAGTCACTGCTGAGAGACTCCTACATGCTGGAAAATTCACATTACAAAACTGTTAATTTGCTGCTAATATGCATTTGAAAGTTGAATATTTTAACCCATTATTTAAACACTTTAAATCTGTTTTCATTTCAAAGTGGATCTCTGAGGGTTAACGTAATATTGCTCTGGCCTGATTGCTTCAGGAAGAGTTTAGGGAGGCTTGAAAGATACTGGCACACTCTGTTTGAAACAGGCAGACTTTATTTGGGCCTTTAGCCAAACGTTGTTGCTGGGGTGTATGAGAGGTGAGATCAGAGCAGACTGACTGGCACAATGAAGATGTGTGTGTGTGTGTGTGTGTGTGTGTGTGTGTGTGTGTGTGTGTGTGTGTGTGTGTGTGTTGTGTGTGTGTGTTGTTTGTTTTTTTTGTGTGTGTTGGTGGTTGGTATATCTCTTTGTAGTGTTGTTTTTTATGTTGTAGAGTTTTGTTATCAAATGTAACATCGATATCTTACAAGGTTAGAACTTCAGTAATCTGTGAAAAGTCACTTATTAAATTCGGGAAAACTGAGAACCCATGTCAGGTGCCAGAGCATTAAATGAATATAAGTGGGAAACATTAATGCCACACACTTAGCCATGGAATATAAAAAACTGTGGTCTAAGTCCATAAGGACTGGCCAATACATATATATGGTGATTATTAGATTAAGCTGGAACTATGAAACATAGGGCCGGTTTCACAGACGGGGCTCAGACTAAACCAGGATTAGATCTTAGTTCAAATCAAGACATTTTAGCAATTTTTAAAAATGTGCCTAAGACATAAAACATTACTGGTGTGCATCTTGAGACAAAACAAAGGCACTGATATATTTTAAGATCAGTCAATGCAAGTTTGGTTCAGTTGAAACAGCTCAGACTTACATTTTAGTCTAGGACTAGGCTTCCGGGGGATAATGTATAAAATCAAGCAACACTGTAAATATTGTCATTAATTAACAACAGGTTAACTATATTTAACTTGCATTAAACATCTACTAGGATATAATGGCTGTTTGATGGAAATGACTCAAAAATGCAAATGCATAAAGAGTGTCATAACAACTGAAAAATATCAAGATACACCATTTAAACATTTGGGGTCGGTAAGATAAAAAAAAAAAGTCTTGTTAAAAATACAGTAAAATCAGTAATAATGTGAAATATTATTGCAATTTAAAATAACTGTTTTCTTTTTTAATATATTTTAAAATGTAATTTATTTCTATGACACAAAGCTGAATTTTCAGCATCATTACTCCATGTGTCTTCATTCAGAAATCATTCTAATATGCTGATTTGCTGCTCAAGAAATATTTCTTATTATTACCAACGTTGAAAACCGTGCTGCTTCGTATTTTTGTGAAAACTGTAATACATTTTATTTTTTTGAGGATTCTTTGTTTAATCTTTAAATCTTATGTAACATTATAAATGTCTTTACTTTATAAATGCCAGTCCTGATGCTATTTCTTAGCAACTATATGTAACTTCAGAAGGACTGTTGTTGTTAGTCTGTCATCAATTTGACCTTGTTTTGGATTGTGTCGGTCCAAAAGACTCTTTGCAGCTGGAAATGGAAGTCCACACCAACAGCAACTCCTCGGTTCTGGGACTCGACCAGGGTTTGAGCATTGTGTCCGTGGACATCAGCAATCAGCAAGTCTCTCCCGTTGGAGAATATAAGCGAAGGCACCCCAGCTGAAGATTGCAAAACAAAGTGAATTAATGTGGCGAGCTTTAAAATGAAGGATACAGTTTGACAATCTTCGGAGAACTCACATAATACAATGCACTTTTGATAAGACATAACTAATGTGAGAGAGTTTGGGATTGGCTGTGTGGTGCCAGCGTTTGCTATTCATTTCCAGGGCCTGCCAAACAAATGGTTGGGAGGCAGACATTTCAGGAGCTTAATAACACAGTGGCATTCAATGCAAACTGAGGCGCTTGAAGAGAGATGGGCTGCAAAAAGCCTGATTAATGGACATATAAGATAACAGTTAACACCAGGAATATTAGTCTCAAAGATACTTATGTGAAAGCATGCAGGAAAAGTAAGAAGTAACAGCAAAAATTTAAAACAAATATATGTAATAAAGATTTAATTTAATATGATTTCATAAGGTGAAAAGTGACACTGAGTAAAGAAACACAATTAAAAATATGTGTAAACCTGTGTAAAAAAAAATATATATATATATAAAATATGATTTATTATGAGAAAAATTACCCAGAGAGAATAAATACATTTTTTAAAATGTGTGTTAACCTTAAAATATATTTAAAAGAAATATTAATTAATTTAATGTGATTTAATATAAGAAAAAAGGATACTGCATAAATAAATACTTTTTTTAAATGTGTAAAACTAATTAAATTTAATAAGTATAAGAATAAAAGTACACTAAGTAAAATTAAATATATATATATATATATATATATATATATATATATATATATATATATTTAAAAGAAAAATTATTAATCGAGTATGACTTGTTATGAGAAAAAAGTACAAATAAATACAATTAAAATATACTTGTAAAGCTGTGTAAAATATATTTAAAATAAATAAAATAAATTTATCATAAAAAAATGAACAGAGCTGTAAGTCCATTAGGACTGGGTGACAAATATGTATATTTTAAAAGCTCACAGAATAAATGCAAATATTTTGCTTGCACTATAAAATCCAAAACAAAAATAATTAACTGTGCATTATTTTAAACTAGAATTTAACTATATTTAAAATGCATTTAAACAACTATAGGCTACAATTGCTTTTACAAGCTGCAAAGAATTGCCTGTTTAATCTGATTACATGATGTTTCCTAACCATACTGTGAAATAAAAAAACAGTTTATTTGATGATGTAAACTGGAGTATGTTTTACAAGAAACATACATACTCTTTCAGTCTTTCTACTTCAAAATTTACATTTTCATTTTATGTTGCCGAATACTTTCTGACTGTAACATTGAAACATGAACTTTCTGTGAAGCTGCTTTGAAACAAGAATTGTGAAAAGCTTTATACAAATATGAACTTGAAGTAAATCAGTTACAGCCCTTCATCAAACACAGAGACTGAGTATATACTGTAGGGACTCACATGAGGGATTTGCGCGGCAGTATCTGTGCTGCTCCAGAAGGTAACCGTCCCGACAGCTGCAGCGATGGCTTCCGGTCCGATCCTCACACAGCTGGTCACACATGCCCCACAGACTACAGTCATCATAATCTGCAAAGACGTGCACAGAATACAGAGAGAGTGGATGCCAAGTCACCGGTTTGACTGAATATGAGCAACTATTTGTTATCACCAATCAAAGGTTTTACCAATGCATGAGCGGCTGTCGTTTCTGCTGACCATGTATCCCTGCGGACAGACACAGGTTCCTCCGTCAGGAGAGGAGTGACAGTGATGCTCACAGCTCAGAGACGCACAGCGCCAGATACCTGACACAAAACACAGCCATACAGCACTCCAAATGTTAGGAAAACCTTAGAGGAAACCGAAAATGTACAAAGCGTTAAAGCAAACACAGAATTCTAAATAAAGATTCTTGGAGTACGTTTTACAAGAAAATACTATTTCATTATTTTTTACTTTTCACATTTATTTCAAAGTGTTAAATGCTTTTCTCTTTAATTATTTGTGACCCTGGAGCACAAAACCAGTCTTAAGTCGCTGGGGTATATTTGTAGCAATAGCCAAAAATATACTGTATGGGTCAAAATGATCAATTTTTCTTTTATGCCAAAAATCATTAGGATATTAAGATCACGTTCCATGAATATATTTTGGAAATTTCCTACCATAAATATATCAAAACTTAATTTTTGATTTGTAATATGCATTGCTAAGAACTACATTTGGACAACTTTAAAGACGATTTTCTCAATATTTAGATTTTTTTACAGCCTCAAATTGCAAATCTCTGCCAATTATTGTTATATATTAACAAAATATACATCAATTGAAAGCTTATTTATTATTCATTATATTATTACAATTTATTCAGTTTCAGATGATGTATGAATCTCAATAAAAAAAAAAAAAAAAAAGACCCTTATGACTGGTTTTGTAGTCCAGGGTCACATTTGTGAATTTTACTAGCAATTTGAAAACTTTCCACATATTTTTTTTCAGTGTATTAAAAATCAATTAACATTAAAAGAAATAAAGCTGAAGTAAAATAAAATATAAACATTACATAAAAAAACTTAAAAAAAAAATTAAGTATTAAAATGACTAAAACTGAAATAAAATAAATTAAAAGAAAAATATATAATGAAAATAAATAAAAATAAAACTGAACTAAAACCAAAATGCAATAAAAAATAAATAGTAATGTTAAAAGAACTAATACAAATGACAAAAGCACATAACAAAATTACAAACATTTACACTAAAATCAAATGTAAACTGAAAATATAAAAATAAAAGTGAAAGCTTTAAAAAGGTGACTAGCTAAAATAAAATAAGTTTTAAGTTGAAGTATTATAATTACTAGAAACTCAAACTGAAATCAAATAAATGAAAGCTACATCGAAATATAAAAAAAAGACTAGTAAAAATGAAAAAAGCACAAAATTAAATAAAGAACAAATAAAAAAAGGTCATTCGATACTATAATAGTATATAAATAATACTAAAACAACACTGGCAGAAATCGGCTTTAGTGATTTTAAGGTGGTAACTGACTGCAGTTGCGTGCAGCAGTGGTGTTGGTTTCGTCTTCTCCGTCCGGACAGTGTGCCGTCCCGTCACAGAGATGCTCCAGAGGGATGCAAACACCAGAAGAAGGACACGGCCATTCCCCGGGATAACACTCACGCTGGACATTATCTAAACACACCACAAAAAACACCATGCTCAGTCAAGACGCTTTCATGTCGTACAAAAACACGTGCAATATTTTGAAATATTTAGCATGCAGAAAGAGGATTTAGGGACGCACCACAGCCTCTCTCATCCGCATTGTCCTCGCAGTCATCCTCTCCATCACACAGCCAGACCTGATGGATGCAGCGGCCGCTGGGACAGGTGAAGTACGTTCCTCTGCAGGTTGGGTAGGCTGTAGAAAATACATTACTGTAAATATTCACACCACTTCATGACACTTTTTTATATTCTTTATGGCTGGATTTGAGAAACTGTGGAATGAAATAAACATACTGCAGTTCTGTTCATCACTTCTGTCTCCACAATCATCGTCATGATCGCAGATGTATCCGCGAGGAATACACTCCCCGTTACTGCACTGAAACAGACCGCTGCTGCACCGCTGGGCTGAAAACAAACAACAAATACGTCTATCCACGACATCATTTCATAAAAGTTACAAAAAGCTGAAGAACTATACTTGGTATGTTTTCACCACACCAAAGGGTGCAAAAAGGATGAATATCAAAACAGAATTCAGCATACAATACAGTATTATAAATGAGTTTTTTTGTCATGATTTATTCACCCTCTTGTTGTTCCAACTCTATTACTTTCTTTCTTAGAATTTGTTTAATATAATACAAATATAAAGCAATGCAAAAGATTCGTGTGAGATGCGGGTTTGGAACGACATGAGGGTGAGTGATTAATGACAGAATTTTCATTTTTGGGTGAACTAACCCTTTAAGGCTCTCAAACATAATTTTGTGCTTGTTTTCATTTCACAAATGTCACATTTGGACACACTGCACCAGGTTTGACATCATCACTCATTGCAAATGCCATTGTTTTTTTGTGTGTTGTGATGAATTGTGCCAAAAAATTGACTGCAAATGATATAATCAATCAACAACAATTTAAATGTGCTTTGTTAGTCACAAGAAATTATGAAATGGCTTTATAACGCTTGAAATATAGCATGAAAGTCACATTTATTGATAGGTTTATGGTACTGTACTTTTATGGCGTTTTGCGAGCTATTGTGTATAAATCACCATCCACTTTCACTGTATGGAGAAACAGCAGCTTGAACATTCTGCCTGATATCTTATTTTGTCTTTCACGGAATCAGGGTTGTTATCGACAGCTTAAACTATTAAAAAAAATGTGTTTATTGAAATAAAATGAGATTAGATAAAAAAGCAAATACAAAAAAAAGTAATATTTTAAAAAGAAACAAATAAAAATGACACGTACGCAACAAAATTGAATGCAAAATGTGACCCTGGAGCACAAAACCAAAGTCTCTGGGGTATATTTGTAGAATAGCCAAAAATACTTTGTATGGGTCAAAATTATTGATTTTACTTTTATGCCAAAAATCATTATGATATTAAGTAAAGATCATGTTCCATGAAGATATTTTGGAAATTTCTTACTGTAAATATATCAAAACATAATTTTTGATTAGTAATACGCATTGCTAAGAATTCATTTGGACAACTTTAAAGGTGATTTTCTCAATATTTAGATTTTTTTGCACCCTCAGATTCCAGATTTTCAAATAGTTGTCTCTCAACCAAATATTGTCCTTCTGACAAACCATACATTAATGGAAAGCTTATTTATTCATTTTTCAGATGATGTATGAATCTCAATTTTGAAAAATTGACAATTATGACTGGTTTTGTGGTCCAGGGTCAAAACCTAATTCAAAATATGAATAAAAACTATAATAGCATATATATAATAATTTAAATATCAGAACAACATAAGCATGAGTAAAAATGTAAAAAATAAATAATTTTTTTGATTAAAATATTAATCTACACTCTTATAAATACTGGTTACAAAAGGGTTTTCACAGTGATGCCATAGAATAACCATTTTTGGTTCCCCAAAGAAAGTTTTTAGTGAGCAGTTCTTAAAATAATCTTTTTTTTCTTAGTATAAATTTTTTTTTAAAAAAAATCTATAGAACTTTATTTTACACTATTAAGATTTTTTTTGTCCAATGGAAAGTTCTGGATGGAATCACGGCAATAAAAAACTTCATTTTTAAAAGTGCAATCAAGAAGACAAAAAGTCACATGTCTAAACATTATAGCTTCAAAATGAACTGTAAAATTGCAATTGTAAAAGCAGCGCAGATGTTTTCCAGGCCATCCAGTAGATGACTGTGTCAGTGTGTGTGTCCTGCCAGAGAAATACACTCACTGCAGTTGGCCTCGTCTGAGCCGTCTCGGCAGTTGAGCACCTGGTCACAGCGCTGGCTTCTGTTATAACACGCCCCGTTAGCACACCTCAGCTCCGAGCACTCTGGGTAGACTGAGAGAAAGAGAGCACGTCCATCACTCACTCGTTCAATTAAATATAATCACTCTGTAATACGATACAGGGTTCCACTGTGTTACGGCATCGAGAGAGTGATCTTAATGTATTAGCAAAGAAACAGCATAAAGTTAATGTAGAAAACAAACACAAACTTCTGCAGCCAAATGAGCATTATGTGCATAGCAGGTCTGTTAGATTAAAGCAGCTCAGTGATGAACTGACACTCGCACTAATCCACAGAGGAATCTGCAATCAACTCCGACAAACAAGAAGCATATTGTGGCCATTTCTGTCCATCAGCGAGACTCTAAATCTTACAAATTGATTAAAATGCCAAAGGAGCCTTCGAGGGGAAGGAAACACACACACACACACACACACACACACACATACACACACATACACGCACACACACTATATAGGGCTGGGCGATATTTCAAATATTAATCATTTATTCACAATATATTGCTGTGATGTTTATGCACTTTATAATATTTAAATGTTGATTGACTAGTGCAAGCATGACAGTGTTAAATTCATGAAATCCAATGCAACGTCGTGACCGTTCTGCATCCTTAATCCAATGCATTTCCGCGTGAAATAGGATATTTGAGGAACAAGGACATGAGTTGAACCACTGGAAACTGGCTGGATGGTAAAAAGCATACCAGAATGGAGTCAGGTGGTTAAAGGAGAAGGCTTGCAATGTGTTTGATGTGAATTTATAAAGTAAATGGGCTCTATTTCAATTTCATATGGACATCTGATTTAAGCTAAATTAGCGAAAATGGCAACAGAGTTGGTCAATTTGATTCAAACTAGTTCAAACTAATTCACAGTTGATTCAAAAGTAGTAATTGTTTCATAGAAATGAAAATTATTAAACAGCAATTACATTTGTATTTGTTCATTTAATAGAAAATTGTAGCTATAGGGTTAGTATCTATTCTTGAGATATTATAAAAGTTTTTATATACTTTTTAAAATTCATTTTCATTTTCATTTTAGTTAAAGTTTATTTAATTTAGTTACATTGTCTATGTCCTTTTATTAGTTATTGTTTTTCAAAATCTATCTGTATAGGTTTTAACAAATTGTATTTCAGTTTTAGTCATTTTAGTACATCAAATTAAATTAAAATGAGAAATGCTAAATGAAAATGACAAATGTTTCTTCGGCAACTAGGTGGAATAAAATATATAATAAAATAAATCACTTTATTTCAGTTATATATTTAGTTTCAAACGAAAATGTTGTTTTATGTTTTTACTTTTAGTATGTTTGAACATTCTATCCATCAAAGAATCCTGAAGAAAATAATAAGAGTTTCCACAAAAATATTAAGCAGCACAACTGTTTTCAGAATCAGCATATCTGAATGATTTCTGAAGGATCATGTGACACTGAAGACTGAAGTAATGATGCTGAAAATTCAGCGCTGCATCACGGGAATAAATTACATCTTAAAAAATATTACAACAGAAAACAGTTATTTTAAAGTGTAACAATTTGTGTTTGTTTTTTGTTTGTTTGTTTGATTAAAACCTTTGCGACCCCAAACCTTGAATATCCATAAACAACTGTAATATATATATATATGTGTTTGTGTGTGTGTGTGTGTGTGTGTGTGTGACCCTGGACCACAAAACCAGTCATAATTGTAAATTTTTTCGAAACTGAGATTTATACATCATCTGAAAGCTAAATAAATAAGCTGTCCATTGATGTATGGTTTATTAGGAGGACAATATCTGGCTGAGATACAACTATTTGAAAATCTGGAATCTGAGGGTCCAAAAAAATTACAAAATATTGAGAAAATCGCCTTTAAAGTTGTCCATATGAAGTCCTAAGCAATGCATATTACTAATCAAAAATGAAGTTTTGATATATTTACGGTAGGAAATTTACAAAATATCTTCATGGAACATGTTCTTTACTTAATATCCTAACGATTTTTGGCATAAAATAAAAATTTATAATTTTGACCCATACAATGTATTTTTGGTTATATATAAATATACCCGTGGTATTTATGACTGTTTTTTTGGTCCAGCATCTCACATATATATATACCTATATATATATATATATATATATATATATATATATATATATATATATATATATATATATATATATATATATATATATATATATATATATATATATATTTAGCTGTATTGTCCAGCTCTAATCCCATCACACACATACCGACAGCATACTTACGGCAGTTTCTCTCATCTGCGCCATCTAGGCAGTCAGGTACACGGTCGCATCTGTATCCTCCCGGGATGCATGCCCCGTTCGTGCAGGTGAACTGTGAACTGGAGCACGTCCTGCCAGCTGCCAGCAAAGATCAAAGACACATGAATATAATATGAGTGCGCTGGGTGGTCCTCATCTTCACTAAAGTGGCATGCTCTCCCTACAACATATGCATTTGCCTTTTGTTTTTCAGACTGTTGCCTGCACATCTGAGATATCGTGTTTCTCCGACATGATGGAAATCACATCCCCGTACATTACTGGGAGTCAATGGAGCTCTCTGCTCTGACGGACAGTCGTAATTGAAATGGAAGCAGAAAGCGAGGGAGAGACGGACGGATGGAGATAAGGTGTACTCACGGCAGTGCTGCCTTTCATCGGAGCCATCCTCGCAATCCTCTTCATCATCGCAGACCCAGTGCTGAGGAATGCACTCGCCGTCACTCAAGCACTGGAACTGAGCGCTCTCGCAGGTGGGCTGGGCTGGAGGAGCGTAATGAGACGGCATTGTTAACCAAGAACAGATTTGAGCTGGCCTGCATTTTTCTTTCAAAAAGCTCCATGATATAGTGAAATAAACATGCCACATGATCTTCTGAAAAACTATTTTCTTTATTTATTGGTCCAAATGTGTTTGAAATAGCATATAACCAATACTTTTTCAGAAGTATATATGAAGAGTTTATTTGCGAAAACAGATAGTTTTTTTAAATTTTAGTTTATTATTTTTTTTTATTTAGTTTTCTATTGTTATAGTGTTTTTTTTTTTACCTAATCAAAATAACCCAACTGCAGTTTGATTGAGATTGATTGGCATGCACAATGAAAAAATGTTAAAAACGGAGCTATCTGTTTTTGCAAATGAACTCTTCGGGCCCTATTTTAACGATCTAAGTGCATGGTCTAAAGCGCATGGCGCAGGTGCACTCAGGGCGTGTCCGAATCCACACTTGCTAGTTTAACGACAGAACAGAAAGAAAATGGTCGGCGTGCCCGGGTGCATGGTCTAAACAGGTTGTCCCTATTCTCTTAATGAGTAATGGGTGTTTTTGGGCGTAACGTGCAATAAACCAATCAGAGTCTTCTCTATATAGATAGATATAGAGAAGACTTTAGAAACTTTTTGTATTTCATTTATGTATCTGATTTAAAAAAAATTTTTTTAGATATCTGTACCAAAAACATGAAAGTGTACAGTATACAGCAGTGAAACCTGCACTGGGTATTGTATACCACAACACAATGCACCTAACATGACCTTTTCACTAATTAATGAACTAATTAAATTTTCATCTTTTCTTCTGGAGTGGATCTGTGATAGTCATCTGACTAGATTTGTAGGTTTTCACCCCTCAAAACTTGTTTGGTCTTTGCCAGACTAGATTTTGAGCCATGACTTCCAGAAATTTGCTGTCCATAGAAAGCTAGCGAGATTTACACAATAATTGATTCAATTTCTTAGTTTCATTTCTTGAATACATAGGCTAGTATAAATGTGTGAAAATCAGCCCTTAAACTGATAAGAAACCTGTTTTTAAAACCCAAAATGGTGTATAAAACAAGACTTTTAATAAAAAAAAAAGTGATGTTAGCATAACTATGTTATTTTTAAAGTCAACACCTACTATACTAAAAACCTACTTGAAATTCCTGAAGGAACATATGGCTAGCTACTGCCAATGCTGTTCTGGGTTACGGATTACAAACTGCACAGCTGTATTTCACACTTGCCACTCTTTGCCAGTGTGAGCTTGTGACGGTGGATGAAGAGTTACTTACGGCAGCCAATTTCGTCCGAGTTATCCGAACAGTCGGTTGTTCCATCGCACCTCTGGCTTGCTGGAATACAACGGCCTGTCCCACAGCGGAAAGACCCCGCCTCACAACCTGAACCTACACAGAAAATGACAGGATATTCAGATCATCTGTTCAGATCTGATCTGTCACTGCAGCTGTGCCTTGTCAAAAGATACTAATACTGTATGCACTCTTTAGGTACTAATATGCACTCTTTAGCAGTAAATAAATAGTCCCTATGAAATCTGTTTTATTTTTTCCCAAATTCCATTGGAATTTTTCTGGATTCTCATAGATCTATGCACTGTGTTTTTGCACTCAGTTTCTTTTTAATTTGTGCAAAAAAAGGGTTTCTGCTTAGATAACACTGTAGCGATTGTGAATTTCAAGCCAATTTAGACACCTTTCTTTTTATGGAATTACTAGATGCTTTTTTCCCCCTGACACTGTCATTACTGGCTTAGCTTGCTGGTTTAATGTCATTACCTGAAATAAGCAAAAAAGTATAATGTTTGCAAATAAAATGTCAATATTATATTTCCATTCCAAATATAACATCCAACCCAAATCTATGAACATATTCAGTAACCGGTCAGAATTATTCATGATTTTTGATGGGACGACAGCTGGTAAGGTCAGAGAACAGCATTATTTCCCACATTAATTTTATGTAACATTCTTACCTGAGCTTTGACCTATGATTATGCCAGCTCTAAATGACTGATGCCTCAAACTTTTGCATCCATTAGCTTTAAAAAAGGAGAAAAAAAACACATTCATCATGCAGGCCTATGGGCTTACTCAGTGCCAACTACAAGACAGCAACCAAAGATCTACTCCCACAGATCATAAAACCTGACCATGATGGGTTTGAGACATCCAGATAATGTAATGTAATAAGAAATAATGTAAACATTGCAGGAGTTACTGCGCAAGATAAGGTTCAAAGATCTCCCCTACATGGACAATGCCCTTCTGCACACAACTGATCCAAAGGCCTCTTGACCGTTCTACATGCAATCGTCCGATACAAATGATCAATGCTGCAGATCCGTGAGAATTATTTTAGATGCATTCTTGTCAAAAATGTCTACAGATGTATATGGTTTTCTTTATAACAGTGACCAAAAAAGACTGTCAAGTTTATATCTCAGGAAGAAAACAAGATTTTTGAAGTTACTGTACTCTTAATATACTACTTTGTCAAAACTACTATATCTCATATTGTTTATTTTGTATATTTTTATTGAAAAACCTGTTTTGCATAACAGTTTGAAAATGTATGTGCAATAAATGAAAGCTAAGTACATTGGAGGCCTTATTTACAGACTGTTTTTCTCTAAAGTTAAATTATATTCTGTATATCCTGAGACTGAAAGAATGTACAAAGAAGGTGCTAAAAATGATGCAAAATGAAACTTAATTTGACTTTGATGATTTAAAATCTTCTTCCATGCCAAAGACTCACAACACTGCAGCAAAAAAAAAAAGTTTCTTGATGCTCATTACATCTTGTTTTCCAGAAAATGTATCTTTTTTTTTTAAACAAAACAAAATTACCACACTTAAAATAAGTGTAGAAACAATTTTCACTCAAAAAATGGTTAGTAAGTTTCACAAATAATTACAAAGAATAGGACACTGATCTTTATAATAATATATAAATAATAAAGAAATAATGATAATAAAAAATAGTAAATAATAAATCAGTGATTAAATGTGACACTTTGAAATGGAAAGACTTAAATATTATTTTCTTCAAAAACATACTTTAAATATTCTTTTTTTAGTTAACTATGAATTTAAAGGGATACTCATTCCCCAAAATGAAAATTTTGTCATTAATCACATACCTCCATGTCGTTCCAAACCCGTAAAAGCTTCGTTCGTCTTCGGAACACAATTTAAGATATTTTGGATGAAAACCGGGAGGCTTGTGACTGTCCCATAGACTGCCAAATAAATAACAGTGTCAAGGTCCAGAAAAGATATGAAAGTCATCAGAATACTCCATCTGCCATCAGACGTGCAATCTGGGTTATATGAAGGGACGGGAACACTTTTTGTAAGTGAAGAAAATTTTGTTATTGATTTTTTTATAAATAATTAATTTGTACTTTATCTCCTCTGTCTCTTATTATCACTGTATGCTGTGTATGCTCTTCTGACAGAGACAGAGGAGACTGTTGACAAAGGAATTATTGAATAAAGTTGTTATTTTTGTTTTCTTCGCTTACAAAAAGTGTTCACGTCACTTCATATAACCCAGATTGCACGTCTGATGGCAGATGGAGTTTTCTGAGGACGACTTTCATACCTTTTTTTGGACCTTGCATTGTTATTTATTTGGCAGTCTATGGGACAGTCTCAAGCCTCCAGGTTTTCAACCAAAATATCTTAAATTGTGTTCCGAAGACAAACAGAGCTTTTACAGGTTTGGAAAGACAATAAGGTAAGTGATTAATGACAAAATTTTCATTTTGGGGTGGAATATCCCTTTAAGTATGACTTTTTTTTTTTTACAGTGAATAAAAGCAAAATTGCATAAGATAAAACAGCTAAATTTAGTGAAAAAATAAGCCCAGTGAGCTCAGATTGATAGTTTTAATTCAACGTATGTTCTCTGTAAACAAATGGTTTTATGTTAAACAATTTTGCATCTCAACTAAATGTATTTTGTTTTTTGAGGATGTGTAGATATTTGTATTGAAAATCAGGACATAAATACTAAAACCGAAAGTCTGCAGTGAAATCAATCAAATCAAAGCAGCACCCATTTCAATTCTGAAAAGCAGTGCGCTCACACATCTTTAAGTGTGCATGTGATTGTTCCACTGATGAAGCGTTTGTACAACCGAATTGACAGCCAGCGGAGCCAAGCGTGCCAGTCTGTGAGCAAGCACTTCTATAGCCCTAATTCTCCTTCCTTTTGATCTCCCCCTGTGAGTGACATCTGAGGAGATAACGTACCACCCCTCTACCTTCCCCGACGGGCTCTGGGACATATCGACACCATCAGCATAGCTCAGCGGCGGAGCCCTCTGTCAGGGGATTCTGATTGTCTCTCACTGACACTGATGAATGGTGCGTGCTGTTCCTTGTCAGAAATGTAATTAGGATAAATATCGGTACAGGGTGGTACCGCAGCCCTTACACCCAAATTCCAAAAGCAAAGGGAGATGCAAGGTGGAATGACGTGGTGAAGGGCAGGAGGGCTGGAGAGGGGGTGAGCGAGTATGTCTTATCACCACTTACCTAAACACACACACACACACATACACACACACACACACACACATACAGGCAGTCCATGGTCAAATGTTTGTGATCTTCCCAAAAGAAGCTGCAGCAATTAAACTCAAAAGTTACCGGAACTAAAATTGTAAGGCTCTATAATTATTTGATTGTTCTAGGTTTAACCCATAAAATGTTCATGAATAACCTCATGCATAATTCTTTTGTAAAACAAATCCATCGTATCTAATTTTGCATGCTCTCTGAAAGCAGGTATAATCAGATTTGCGGTTAGGAATTTGAACAAGCACTGTTTGCACTGCATGAGTGATCCCTCACCTGGTAGACTATAAAATGGGCAAGAAAAATCTAGATTCCCATTGAAATAGAGACGGAAATATCATAGATATTAGAATTGTGGTCACTTTGAACTCTGGTTACTAATCAATCACATAGCAACACCCTAGAAACAATCCAGAACACCCATTTGCACACCAAAACAGTAGCAAACACCCAAATCTTTTATTCAAGTACATAGCAACATCCTAACAACCACCCAAAACACTTTTATTAAGTGCATAGCAACATTCAGGCAACCATCCATGACATTCTAGCATTGGTTTTGCATGGGCAAGTGCTACTCACATTTTCTTTGGAAAAAGCAAAAAAACACTGAAAAAAAACAAAACAAAACATTATATATATATATATATATATATATATATATATATATATATATATATATATATATATATATATATATTTATATATATATATAATCCCAAAAGAAAATACATATAATATTTATTTTTATATACTCAGAAAACACCCTGTTTATTTATTTACATTTCTCACAGGTTAGAGAATACACTTTTTTCACTGAGAAGTATAATAAAATGATATCTATAAATATTGCCAATATTGCCAATATTGCCTGCCAATAGGAAACTGAGAACTGCGCAAAACTAACGAGGTCATCATAGACATTTAGCTGACCAGAAACCTTGCAAAAAATCTGAGGTAATATGTTTAGACATCCGACTGACAAAAAATGAGTCTTACAGTGCAATAAAATAATCTCTAAATGGATGGAGGAACAACTCCCTCTTGTGAGACATGGCAGGTTGGAAGCATTATTAGCGAGATTTAAAGGAACAGTTCACCCAGAAATGCCATACAACAACAGCTTATCATAATAATGGCTCCAAAAAAGACAAATATTCAAGTTTGTTTTCCAGGTTATACATTTTTTTTTGGGGGGGGGTTATTCCCTTAATGTGCTTCCTTCAGTACGGAAGCCTGTTTTTTTCCTCAAAATTTCAAGTTTATATGTTGCAATTCTGACTTCTTTCCTTACAAATAAATTTGCAATTGCGAATAAAAAGTGCGATTCTGGGGGGGGAGGGGTATATATTTTTTCTAAGAATTGTGAGTTTATATCTCTCTATTCTGACTTTATAACTTGCAGTTGCTTGTTATAAAATAACAATCGCAAGATATAAATTTGCAATTCTGACTTTTTTTTGCAGAATTGCATAATATAAAGTCACAATTCTGATATTATTTCTCACAACTGTGAGTTTATATCTTGCAATTCAGACTTTTTTCTCACAATTCTCAACTTTTTTTTTGCAATTCTGATGACTTCTCTCTCACAATTCTGACTTTATAACTTGCAATTGCGACTTCATGTCATGCAATTGCGAGTTTATATTTCGCAATTCTGAGAAAAAAGTCAGAATTGTGAGATAAAAAGTTAAAATTACCTTTTTTATTTTTTATTCAGTAGCAGAACCAGGCTTCCATACTTCTGTACACACAAAGTTTGTAAAATATTACTACTCTCAATCCTGTCATAAATGGCTCTTCAATGTTAATTTAAACATATCATATTGGACAGCATTTTGGTTCTGTGCCATTGCAAAACAAACACTGTATTAGCAGAGCATTTATTATGTATGAGTCAGAAGTTTATCAGCCTTGTTCCCCGTGATGTGCTCTTTAATAATGGATTTTGTCCTCTGCCAGAGGGCCACGGGGGTTTGTGCTTGAGCCTCGGCGCTAAAAGCTCAGTGAGGGCCTCCTCATAGCAAGAGGTCTAGACCAAACACCACAGCAAATGCTTTTAAAGCATGCCAGCCAAATGGGCTTCCTTTTTAACTCCTTCGGCAGCCAATTGGGAAATGAACCTTTTTCCTGCTCAGTTTACTAATGATAAAATTGCTGCTCTACTCGCTCAAAGGAAGCCTTTGTTGGTAGGACATGATCCCGGAGGTTTCAGCAGCGTCTGTAATGCACAGGTAGACAATTGGCATATACAGGATCTGGGAGGTGAGATGCTCTTACCGACACCTGCTCGCAAGTAATAGAATTTTAAACATCAGCCATAGATCGTTTCCACAGACGCTGCCAGGATACGAGCGAATGAGAATGCTATATTTAAAACCTGATTTTCTGATTTTCCTGATATCTTTTTATTTATTTTTATTCCTTAATTTCTTTCCTTTCCTATACATTTAAGTTAAAGCACTAAACAAAGCAACTAAATCTGTAATAACAACTATACAGATTAATTAACTAAAATTAATTACACAGCACAGAGACAGCGCTCATTAAGGTAATAAATGATATTCACTTAAATTCTGATTCTGGCAAAATATCAGTGGTGGTACTACTAGATCTCAGTGCTGCGTTTGACACTGTCCATCATAACATACTTCTAGAGAGACTGGAAAACTGGGTCGGGCTTCCTGGGATGATTCTCAATTGGTTCAGGTCATACTTAGAAGGGAGAGGTTATTATGTGAGTATAGGAGAGCATAAGTCTAAGTGGATCTCCGTTTCATGTTGTGTTTAGAAGGGATAGGTTCTTGGACCGCTCTTGTTTAGCCTGTAAATGCTCCAACTACGTCAAAAAATGAGAAAGAACCAAATTGCCTATCACAGCTATGCTGATGATAACCAGATTTATCTAGCCTTTACGCCAAATGACTATAGCCCCACTGACTCCCTCTGCCAATGCATTGATGAAATTAACAGTTGGTTATGCCAGAAATTTCTGGCATATCCAGGTGCTTACACTGGCTTCCAGTTATATTTAGGATTGATTTTAAAGTACTTTTACTCGTTTATAAATCACTCAGTGGCCTAGGACCTAAATACATATAGCAGATATGTTCACTGAATATAAACCTAACAGACCACCCAGATCATTAGGATACCATGGGTTCACAAAAAACAAGGGGAGTCCGCTTTTAGCTATTATGCCGCCCGCAGTTGGAACCAGCTTCCAGAAGAGATCAGATGTGCTAAAAACATTAGCCACATTTAAATCCAGACTCAAAACTCATCTTTTTAGCTGTGCATTTATTGAATAAGCACTGTGCTACATTCGATCTGATTGCACTGTTTCTATTTTTAACTGTTATAAATTAATTTTAAATAATTTTTTATATCATTTTAAAAGTTTTTAAATTCCTTTTAAATGAAATAAAAATGAAAACATATAGAACAAACATATTTAAGGGGGGAAAAAATAAATAAAAATAATAAAACCCCACAACAAAATTACTCAAATTTGAACTAAAATTAAGTTGGCAACAAAAAATATAAAAATAAAAGATTATTCAAAATAGTATTATTATTGTATACACTAAAATAACACTGATTTTCACTTGCAAATGAATTGTTTTCTCTCAGTTTAACAGTATAAGTCATCTATACAACCTATCAGTCGTTGCCAAGAGCCGAAACATATCTGCCGAGAGCCTGGAAAATAAAGCCAGTGCTTCCTGACGGTATCAGCAACTGGGAAAAGCCACAGGTAAAGTAAACAGCAGTGGGCCTATCCTATTCCTGCACTCAGAAACGAAGCATTTAGCCCCGTCATTTCCTGGGGTGTCTTTAAAAGGGTTTTATTTGGACGTCTTAATTAAGATGTGCGAATGACAACAGTTATGCGATTGTCCCGGCGGGCCATTGTCAGGACAGCAGCTTGTATTATGCAAATGCCGTCCTCCTGTTGATGGGGTCTGCGCTTGTTTTTCCTTCCTTCATTAATGTCTTTGCTTACCCTGTTTTGTTTCGTTCGCTGTTTCCTTTTTTGCCCCCCTCAGTCCTCGTCTCCTCTCTGGGCATGTCTTTTCTAATTAGCCAACTTAAACCCTCAGCAGGCAAGAATCCCCGAAACTATCTGAGGGGAAAAACAAGGACGGACCAACGTCGGGTCACAAAGAGAGTGCGGTGGAGGAATTTTCATTAGAATGAAGCCTCCCAAAGGCTTAGACCCCACTGTGAGACCACAATGACACAATGGCCTGGCTGGCGGGGCTGCAGCCCCATAACTGAAAGTGTCAGCACGCCAAAAGGCCCGATGGAGACGGATAACAGAATGGGGGAATACAGTTGAGCTTCCTGCGAAAAAGAAAGCCGAAAAGAGGCCCATCCTCCTCCATTCTGCCACCCCTCTTTCCCTTTAAAAAAAATAAAGGCACTTGCCAGCCACTAGCAAGCCCCCCCAAAACATCTCTGTCCAGTCCCGCGGGGGCCATGGGAGAGGTGCCGCTTCTTTCATCAATGCCGCCTTGTTTTGGGGGGATGGCCGGAGTGAATGCATGTGCAGGAATGGCTGGCAGAGCCCAGCGCCAGAGCTGGCCGGCCATACCGCGGAGCCGAGTGCTGCAGCCTGTTTCATATGGAAATGGACGACGCAGAATGCAGTCAATTGCTTTACAACTGACTTTGGCTCGCATAGCCTAAACGGAGTCATGGAGAAAAGACCTACTGGTACGCCAAGGCAGCTTGGCATTGGTGGCGAGTGGAAAGGAGGCAAACATAGAGTCGGGAAGCCTATTAAACCATTCAGATCGGCGAAGTTGACTGCCATTTAGAATGAATTTGGAATGTGTGAGAACGAAATATCATCCAAATTATTTGTACTTTTTGAAATAATCTGCACCAATAGATGCATTAGGTCCTAAATCTACAGGCAAACATCATAAATAGTGTAAAAAATTAATAATAAACAACATTTTATATCATTTATCTAATTTGAATCTATAAATATAATATTCATTGCTTATTCATAAAATGCATTAGTATGCATAAATGAACATTAACCGAGATTAATAAATGCTGTAAAAATGCTGTTAATTTAGCCAGGGATATTATCGTTAATTGAAACTAAAACCATTAAAATAATAATAATAATAATAATAATAATTACTTAAAATAAAATAAACATTAACTAAATTAAAAGAAAATATTAAAAAGGCCAAGGCAACGTTGTTTAGTCTGAGTTTAAGTAACAAAATAACTAAAACTAAATAAACTAAAAACTAAAACTTAAATTACAAAAATAATAAAAATAAGACATAAAATATTAAAATAAAATCTGATTCAAAATATTATTGACAAAAACTATCAGTATATCAGTAATAGTAAAATAGCACTGCATTTAGTTCACAGTTTTTAAATAATTAACTAATGTTAAAAAATAACCTATTTAACAATTTACCCAGTGTTACTCAGACATTTTAATCCATTAAAGGAATAAAATGAAAACACATCATCATTTACTCACCTTCATGTTGTCAAACCATGAAAGAAGTTATTTTGAAAGTAACCCTAACCCTAATTTTTACTGACTAACAAAAACACAGACATTTTTAAAAACATTCACAGCAGTTTGGAATGACATGACGGTGAGTAAATGATCACAGGTTGTATATTTTTGGTTCGCTTTTAAGATACAATGATTTACAGCACACACTCCCTCAATCCAATGTGGTCAAACAAATGTGAACACCATCACACAGGCCTCTCAGCTTTCAGATGGCATCGCGGCAGTGACTAATACAGCCAGTGAGGGTGCTGTTTACACTGAGAGGATTAGAAGTCTTCATTAGTGCCAACTGTGTTAACTTCTGTTCCTGTTTCTAATACAGCAGCCCTGTTGCTAAAGGACTTTTACCGGAAAGGCCCAGAAGCATGTGTGAGGTTTAAGGAGCACGTGTAGAACAGGAAAAATGGGATTTTGGTATTTTCTCAGCGTTTGAAATGCAGACGTCATTACTGTTAGTTTAGCCTGTTCACACATTTGTATAATAACCTACACAGAGGAATGAACACCAAACACGCGTCAAGCGGACGTGCAATTCTTTCTAGAACAATAAACAATGACAATCTGAAAGTCGTGCTACTTAGCAGGCACAATTTCTCACTCATAGCTGTAAACTTTAAAAAGATACTTTTTTAAGAATCTTTGGAGCCTAGTGACTTTTGTGTAGACTTTTGAGTTGCTTCACGAGTACAAAAGAGCTACTTCATTCTCTGGCAAACCGAAAACTGCCCACTTTTTAAGCAGCCTTGGCTCTTTTCTAATTTTCATATTCATTTGATTAAGGATTTTCAACGTATTCTTCAATAAAGAGTTATAAGCCACACACTGTTTCAAAGCTTTATGATGTTAAAATTTCAAATATCTTAATATCTTCATGTCTCATTTAGTAGAAGATTAGAGCGGGACGGTAATATAGTTACATTTTGCGACCATATAAACAATTAAGTTGAGATTTCCTGTATATCTTTGCTATATGTCTAATATTTCTACGTTATATGAGTTTGCTCCATGATTTGGATAAAATTGGATGCACTTAATAGAAAACTTTAAATATTTTGCTGGGCGATTATATAGTTTGCATTCTGTGGCAATGAGTTATTGAGTTGAGCTATATAGTATATATTGATTTATGTAAGTTTACTGTATATATGCGGGTAAAGTTGGATATACTTGACTAACTTTGCAATAATATAGTTACAATTTATGACAAAATAAAGTTGAGATTTGTTATGTAGTAGTTCTGTCAAATGATTAATCGCGATTAATCGCATCCAAAATAAAAGTTCTTGTTTACATATTATATGTGTGTGTACTGTATATATTTATTATGTACCTATTAATACAAACACATGCATGTATATAGTTACGAAAAATATGTTATATTTGTATATTAAATATATTTATATATAATATCAATTATATAAATATATACGTATGTATATATATATGTAAATAATTTTCTAAATATATACTGTACGAGTTTTTATTTATATTACTAAATATACACATTACAAACACATATATTATGTAAACAAAAATTGTTTTTATTCTGAGTTTTTTCTTAGAACTGCAAGGAAAAAAAAGTCTGAATTGTAAGATTAAAAATCAGATTTTTTTTTTATTTTATTTTTTTCTGTGGCATAAATAGGCTTCCATAGATGTTTCAGTTTTAAAAGAGTCAAATGCAAAAGTGTTTAAGTTATGAACTTTAAAGCTTGCTGACAGCCAGGTTCAGATAAGATCCTCCGTCCAGCATCAGACTGATTTCCTCTCTTGATTTCGTGCAGGGAAATCCTGTTACAGATCATGAGGCCCCTCACTGATCCACATCTGATTGAGCCTACTGAATGAGATATCATTGTTCGCTGATCTTCACGGTATTGTGTGCACCAATGGCTTCACATAATAAAAAAAAGGCCACTGGTGAATGTGACACTGAGTGAAAGTGTCCTTTTAATCATTACAATCCAAAGACAGCTAATACGTGACTAATGAAAGTGTAAAAAATGACAAAAACAAGTTATAAATCGGCAGAATCATCACTTTTGCAAGCAATGAGTAACACGCTACTGGCTGTAAATATTAATTTATACAGGACAGTTTCACAAGCTGGTTAATAAACATCAGGAAACGAGGTGTCAAAACCTGTTTAGATTGTGCCAGCTCAGTTTAAATTAAACTGCATGCTAAACAAGGTAACAAACAACTACCTTTAAAGACCTTTGACCCTCAGGCCTGAAACTTGAGAGCTTGAGGAACCAACAGGAAGTGAAGCTCAGCGGATTAGAGAAAGTAACCCCTCCATCAAGACCCTTTTGGTCATTTCCTCCGAAAACACATGCTGAATAAAGCTGGATTAGAGGAACTCATTCCTGGCTCGCATTTCTGAGGAGATCAATCAAGGCTACGGCCACAAACTTAAACCTGATGCAAACATAGCGGCACAAAATCCCAAAAGACTGTGCGAGAATTTGTGATTTTGACGCCTCAAGGTCACAATGGTCAGTAAACTGAATTTAATTTTGCTTCTGTTTAATGCAACCATTCCAAGTCTCCCTATAAGCAAACAATCTGCAATGATTTCATATCAATTAAGACTAGTTTTCACTAGGAAACAGAGTGTTTCATGAGCAGCAATGGTCGTCTTGAGCGGCAGCTGCAGGGTAATTAGTTGCTTGATTCACATAAGAAGCTTACATACAAGGGTTGGGCAAAAAGAAAGCAGATTACATTTCGAGAAGCTCTAGGCATGCAACCACACAGAGCAACCTGTTGCTGTCAACTGACTAACAGAGAGTGCAATGGGGCAAAAAACGCGTCTCAAACTCTATCTCCTCTGCACAGCACACTGGATAAGTATTTTAGAAACAGGCCCGAGCGCAGAAACGTGTTGAATTCGCTTTGTACCAGCAGCTTGGGGTCTGCTAGAGATTGTCTTGGAGTCACATGCTCGTCTCTGTTACCTAGCAACGCCAAAGCCCGTGCAAAAGTTCTCCGAGAACCTCAAATCTGTCTGAGCGAGGCTTTGTGCGCCACAGCAACAGTGTGTAGCCTTTAACATTAACCTTAGAACTATATATCTATATTTTAAAACAAATGCACGCTTATTTTGTTTTATTTTCACGATGCAAATTTTATTTCGAGCGAAAATCCGTTCATTATAGCATGCATAAATAACAATACCGTTATTCGCACGCATAAATTGAGCGAGTGTTTATTTCTCAACAAACTCTGAGAATCTAATTGCACTTTTTCCCCAGTTATGTAGGTCAATTAAACCAGAATAATGGTGATATTATGCAGAGTTACTTGCCCGTTATGTCTATTGTTAGAAATAAAGTCCATTATATGCACTAAAGGGGACCGTATCTAAAACAAATATGATACGAAACAAGGTAATAACAAAAGTCGCAACGTACCTTGACAATCGCAATGAAGCATGCATAAAGTTATAATGAGGAGAAGTTGGAGGTGCATTGTGACGCACGGTCCTGGCTGGTGTGTCCAGCCCCTCATGAAGCCGGCCAGATGGAGCTCTTGGGACTGAGATGCAGTGAAGTGCCTCTTACTCACTTGTCCCGGGCTGATGAAAAAGGGCGTGCACATGACGCCTCCCCCCCCTCGGCTCGACCCACAGGATCAAATCCTTAACTGGCTCCCAGGAACCTGTTGAGATCACTGACTAGCCTGCTTAATGTGTGCATGGTGCAACAGTCACAGTATGTGAATTATATACATATATTCACTGCTATTATAGCTGTAATACATTGATAATAAGTATAGCCTAATGAATAATAATTGTTGTTTATGAAATATTAATTATTACTGTACATGTATTTTATTTACTGAGACACCTGTTGCTGCTTTGCATGTTTCCAGATTCTGCAATAGAAAGAAGGATGAGAAATTGTTTAAGATTGCATTTTTTTTTTTTTTTTTTACCGTTGTTTGAACACTTTTAAATGCTAAACTATATTTTTGAAATAGACACTGGGCAAAATGACCACTTCTGGTAATAAGATGACATATACTATGTATATACTATGTTTGGTCATCTACTATATATATATAGATGTATATGTGTATGTGTGTGTGTGTGTGTGTGTGTGTGTGTGTGTGTGTGTGTGTGTGTGTGTGTGTGTGTGTGTGTGTGTGTGTGTGTGTGTGCATTGCTTTAGCAGCGCAAAAGCTTGTGGGTTCGATTCCCAGGGAACACGTTAGGTAAAAAATGTTAGCCTGAATGCACTGTAAGTCGCTTTGGATAAAAGTGTCTGCTAAATGCATTGAATGCACTGTAAGTCGCTTTGGTATATATATATATATATATATATATATATATATATATATATGGTGTAGGATTTACTAAAACAATTTTCATTCAGAAATGTCTGTTACATGTCACAAAGTATTACAAAGAAATGGCAAGTAACATATTGACTTAGATGTAAAATTTTAAAGTATGAAAGACTGTATAGTATTATCTTGTAAGACGTACTGCAATAATCTGTTTTATTCTCCCAACCTGGAGAAGAAAAAAAAACTATGCAAAAATGTTCATCATTATGTTTTAACATCAAAACCAACTTACCACGTCTTCATTAGTAATACACTGCAGTCTGTAGCTTTTGGCTGTTTTACTTCACGTTTAGGGCAGCAAATTGAAGTTTCCAAATTAAAGTTGTGTTTGATTGAACAGGAAAGAGAAGTGGTCATTTATCCTAGAGTCCTTGTCAACAGACAGTACTCAATTTTGAGAAATATTGTGTCAGCAAAGAGTACATCATTGTCCAACCAGTTCAAGGCGGTCAGACTGGTGACCAACCACCTAATAACCAGCTTTCAGTTAATAACCAGTTTAAACCAGTTAGAAACCAACTACTATGTTCCAAAAGCAGCTACCAGCCTCTACTGGCAACAGACATAAAAAAAAAACACATGGTCAACCACTTCTTTTAACAAATTAAATTGCTTTAATTAATTGGAACAATTAGAACTTTTTTTTAATTTGTGCTGTACAACACCAGGCTAATTCAATAATGACAACTTGCAAAAATATGATGCTTATTATTTTAAATTATTATTGATAATAACCCACAGCTGTGTCTGATTCTCAAGACTGAGCACAAGTTCAAGTCTCCCAAGAGTCAAATAATGCAAAACACGGTTTTAAATGCATTACTTAAGGTCAGTGAGTTTCTATACGGAGTCACTCAGGCGAGTCAGAGATCTCATGCTCAGCTAATAAGTGAACCTTATCCTCAATGTATAATTTAAGAGCTCCCAACTAAAAAAATAAAAAATAAAATAAAAAAATAAAAAACTTTTTAAACCAGCCTAAGATTTTAGCTGGTTTCTTAGTCCGACTTGCTCTAAACAGATTGTTGATTTTTTTTTTTTTCTTTTTGAAAAGAGCTACAGCAATGGGTTATAACTTAATGTTAATCAAATCAATTCTTTATTCTTTACTCTTCTGATCAATGTAAACGTGTAAAAACAAGCCTGCATCTTCCGAAGCGGTATAAAGCTAAACCAAAGAGGAGTCGTGGCGACATCTAGTGGTGAAACTCGAGCACTACATCTGCCTTTTCAGCCCAACCTGCTTAACCTGAGGGGGAAACACAAAACAGACATGTCTAGATCAACAGGACGTGTTATAAATGTGAGTCGATTTTTAAAATGCTGAATTACATCCTCAAACGTAGTCTATCGAAAGGGAAAAATACGCGAAATAATCGCGACTGGATTCGCTGTTGCTAGGGGCAACCGGGGAAGCTTTGAATAGCCACAAGCCGTTGGATCAGAGCAGCTCACTGCGGGCGAGACGCCTTTGTGAAGAAAAAAACTGATTATTTTTTGGTTTTGTTTTCTGCAGAAACATAGCCTTGAAAGCTTCAGCATGACATCTCCTCAGAAAATCCCAATAGACCTAAAAACGATGATCAAAGACACTAAACAGGTACGTTATGTTCATACAAAATCGTTTCCGCCCAGTTCTGCAGCTGACACGCGTGATCTCGGTCTGCTCGTCATATCCATCAACCGCAGACTGTCGTGATTTTGTATTTGTGATGAAATATTGATTTGAAAAACATAATTCGCCCAAAAAAATAACAAAGCAACTGGTGGCGCATTACAAAAAAAAAAAAAAAAAAAAAAACGCTTTTTTCCATATGAAACTTAGATTTAATTCATTTTTAGATTTAATAAAAGTTTTAATTAACTGAATTAAATATATATAATAACTGAGGTGTGATACTTTTGCAGTCTGTGAGCTTTAAAACCAATAATCTCCCAGAAGTGTAAACATACCGGGGCTTGTTAATTTTTTTATTTTTTTACTCCATTAAGGCTACTATTTTCTACTATTAAGTTACTTCTTCCAATTCAGTTTCGTTGACAAACACCTTGAACACTTCCACCGATACTGCGTACGAAAATAAAAATAAACAATACAGTTCAACAGTACATAAATAGCATAATGCAAGCAAATGCAAAGTGTAACTTACACAAATAATAAACTACTGTTTTGGTTAAAATATATTACAGTTAGTACGCAGTGTAAAATTATATTAATAATATTTCTGTAGGCTATTTAAAATATGTGACAACTTGCCCCAACCAATACCCTAGTTCTGAAAACACAGATAATTTAAAATCTGCCATCATAATATATTAGACTCTTGCTTGGCTTGTGTATCCCAGTGTGGCTTTATTGTGTTCATTTGTCTAATAGAGCAGCCTATAAACCCCGGCCACAAGCAGTGCAAAAAAGGAGATTATATACATACATACATACATATATATATATATATATATATATATATATATATATATATATATATATATATATATATATATATATATATATATATATATATATATATATATATATATATATATATATATATATATATATATATATATATATATATTAAAGGAAAAAGAAATGGAAAAGTGCAGCTATCAAGAAGTTTTGCAAATAAACAATAAAAAAAGGAAATGGGAAAATCTGTTTAATCTTGCAAAAATACCTGATTATAATGTCTCTCAAATTTAATAGAAGCTCTACCCCTGATGAACAATTACTATCAAAGAATCACATTAAAAAGAGAGGGAGGAGAGAAAACTCTCCCAAACATAGATTATACAAACAGGATAAAGTCCTGACTCTACCATAAACATAGAAGGTATTAAACAGCAAAAAGACAAACCTCAGAATAATATGCATGGTTTTCAATTTAACATACGGTTGTATCCATAACTAAACTAATAAATGAATGAATCAACAAAGCTATAACAAAATGATGTGAACAGGTGAATGTGAGCCTCCCTCCTGACTGAAATGGTACAGTCCCATTTCCTGCTGGACTGACAGAAGGGTGGTGCCAAAGCCCCATTTCCCCTTTTTCCTGATTGTACCTGAAAATACATCCATGAAAAAAAAAAACTCTGTAATTCTACAGCTGATTTGTGCTCTGTAAGAACAGATAAGTTATTATACAAGAAGTGTGCATCCTTTATTATTTCTCACTGTTTCTGTATTCAAAATATGGCAAACATTCTATATACACTACATTTATTTAAAGCATATTAGGCTATACACTGTATAAAATGTAGTTTTAAAGGCTTTTAATAAAAATCCATGCAAATCCCTGGATGTTTTTATTACACAGGGAAACATTTTTGCCAGTACACTACATGCCCATTACAGTTTGTTCATCTTCACTATTTTACAATATGATGATAATAAAGTTTTTGTTTGGAGGATTGAGAAAAAGGATTGTAATTTAAAACGTTAAGACAAAGGTTATTTATTTTGCTGTTTAAACCTTGGCTTTTCAGTTCATTAGATTTGCACTATAAATTGCAGCGCTTTTTTATTTTATTTTATTATAAGAGTGAGTGATAGACTTATGATCCAGGCTGATTAATGTGCAATATTTGGCCATTTAAAGTCATTCTGCCAACAGCTTTATCAGTGCATAAATATTCAAATAATTGTAAAATACTTGTTAATGAATTTTGAGTAATTGGTTTAATAAAAAGTGTTATTTCATGTCATTTAAATTACATGCTAATTAAAGAAATAATTCACCCAAAGATGAAAACTGTATGGAAATGTTCTCATCCTTAGACCATCCAAATGCAATTGAGTTTATCTATTCATGGGAACAGATTTAGGGAAATGTAGCATCACATCACTTGCTCACCATTGGATCCTCTGCAGTGAATGGGTGCCGTCAGAATGAGTCCAAACAGCTGATAAAAACATCACAATAATACACAAGTAATATTTGTAAGAAACAAATCCATTATTAAGATGTTTTTAATTTATCGTAACTTACCGCTTATGGCTAAAATACAAATCCTGTATCCATAATATTGCTTCTCCTGTGAAAAAGTTGTCTTGTCTGAATCATAAGAAAAATATGCACATATCAAGCACTGTTTACAAGCAAAGCAAGTGATGTAATGCTAAATTTCCCCAAAACTATTCTGATGAAGAAACAAACACATCATTTTGGATGGCGTGAGGGTGAGTATATTTTAAGCAAATTTTCATTTTTTGAAAGAACTATTCTTTTAATTCTGTTGTATTGGCAATTGAATCAGCTATTGGGCAAACTTTTCTCTAAATATCAGTATCTGACTTAAAAAAAGCATCTAGAGCCAATGCTTCTTAGACCATTTCAAAGCAGAAATCACTTTTGTTGTTGAATATAATGACTGAAATGAAATCGTATTAGCACAAGTTTAACCCCAGATTGTAATCTTTCCTATGGATATGGACGATGTGCACCAAGCCCTGGAAAAGCTCAGAAGTCTCTCCCAGGAAGAGAGGACAGAGGCAGACGTGCTACGATCAAGAATCGACGAGCAGTCAACTCTCATCTGCATCCTGAAACAGAGAGCAGACGAGATGCTTCTGCGCTGTCAGGCTCTGGAGAAGATCAACGCAGAGCTGGAGAACCTGAGAGCCAATGTGCGGCTGGAGCTGGAGAACGAGAGGAAGAAATCCGAACTGCTGGAGCAGAGGTTCATGCACCTGGCCTCCAACCACCGAGAGCTGATCAACTTCAAGAACGAGCACAAGAGCCGGAATGTGAAGCTGGAGAAAGAGAACGAGAGACTCAGGAAGGAAAATGAAACGCTTTTCAGTCAGGAGGTGCAAGAAAAAGAGAAGATCATCCTCAAACTGACTCAAGAGCTCAAGGAATTGGCAGAGCAACATAAGATACTAGAAACAGAGTATCAGTAAGGAACTCTTCTCGGTTTCAGTCTGTTTTGGAAGTAGAAATTCTCCATAGAGAAATCAATTTTAAATGAGAACACCACTTAAAGGGATACTCCACCCCAAAGTGAAAATTTTGTCATTAATCAGTTACCTCCATGTCGTTCCAAACCCGTAAAAGCTTTGTTCATCTTCGGAACACAATTTAAGATATTTTGGAAGAAAACCGGGAGGCCTGTGACTGTCCCATAGACTGCCAAGTAAATAACAGTGTCAAGGTTCATAAAAGGTATGAAAGTCATCGTCAGAATACTCCATCTGCCATCAGACGTGCAATCTGGGTTATATGAAGTGACAGGAACACTTTTTATAAGTGACGAAAACAAAAATAACGACTTTATTCAACAATTCCTTTGTCAACGGTCTGCACGTCAGATGGCAGATGGACTATTCTGACGACGACTTTCATACCTTTTATGGACCTTGACACTGTTATTTATTTGGCAGTCTATGGGACAGTCTCAGGCCTCCCGGTTTTCATCCAAAATATCTTAAATTGTGTTCCGAAGACAAACAAAGCTTTTACGGGTTTGGAACGACATGGAGGTAAGTGATTAATGACAAAATTTTCATTTTGGGGTGGAGTATCCCTTTAAATTTTAAATTAAATTAAGTTTATGCATTTAGCAGACGCTTTTATCCAAAGCAACTTACAGTGCATTCAGGCTCTCAATTTTTACCTTTCAATTTTTACCCCCAACCTTGCGCTTGGTAACGCAATGCTCTACCACTTGAGCTACAGGAGCACTAATAAACTAATAGCCAAAATGGCCACATTTCTGCTAAAAACTACACTAACATAGAATTCATAATGCTGAAAAGAGACCCAGCTTTGTTTGTTTTCATGAACTCATGCTTATTAGAACAATTTATTGATTCATTTAAAAAAAAAAAAATACATATGGAGAACATGAATGGGAAACATACCTCCAGAACTGAAAAAGTGGATGATCACTGTTTACTTGATGTCCTTCAGTGAAATAAGTACAATAAGTATTTGCCATCCTTCTCTTTATGATCCCAACAGGGAGAAAACAACAGGTTTCCAGATTAAACTGAAAGAACTGATCAGCCTCCATCAGATCAAAGAGGCATCTTTGAAGAACGAACTGAGTGACACACAAAAACAGCTGAAGAATGCTGTAGAGATGTGTGCAGGTGCGTATTCGAATTTTTACCAAAACCTAAGATTAATAAAAAACTGTTCTTCAACTAAGAAACTTGATTGTAGTTTTGGTAAATACATAACTGTAGTTCAAGTTAAAAGACATTTAAAATGGTGTTTCTCAATTAGGATTGTGGAAAAACAACAATAAACGCAAATATTAAAATGCAAAAATATAGTGCACCTTAGTATAACAAAATAATTAGCTTCTTAAAACTCTACAGTGTTTTGGATTAAATGTATCTAATAAACCAATGAATTAATTTCAATGCTTGATTTTAAGAACAATTTAGTTCACTTTTGTAAGCTAAACATTAAATTAATTATTTTAGTATTACGGAGAAACTATTATAGTGATTTTTATATTTTCCATTTTTAGTAATTTAGTTGTGTTTTTTGCGTTTTATTTGTTTTTTTATGTCTATATAGTTTTTATTCATTTTTATTTCAGTTTTAGTTATAGTAGTACATCAAGCTAAAATAACTTTAATTGAGGTTTTGCCTCGGCAGTTAGATTAAAAAAAAAGGTAAAGTGTTTTTGTGTGTATTTGTGTAGTTGTCCAGCTCTTACATTTCTTTCCAACAGAGTTGGATCTCAAACTAAGACAAACTCAGGAAAAAGAATCAAGGAGAGAGACAGACTCTCAAGAGAGACTGGAGAAACTCATGAAGGAAAAGGATGAGCTCATTGATCTCTCAATGCAGCGTGGGAAAATGATACTGGTAAGAAATGAAACAAATGTTCAGAATTCACAAGAGTGAACATATGACCTCTTTTGCTGGACATGTCTAGAATTTTTAAATTGCATAAAATGTCAGGGTTTTGGCTTTGTTTGCCTGCTGACATGCTCTCTGCAGTTCTCATACGTTATATTTACGTATATTTGCATTGCTTTGACCGTTCTGCGTAGATCCCACCTTGTTGCATGCCACGATTGGTCAATTATCCACAATGCCTGCATGCTATTTGTCAATCTACATTTTTAGTCATTACCTTCAGCAAATATGAAGTATCCGGGCCGTGACACTTCTGGGAAAAAGAGGATGTTTGGTCAGCCTAGATTTAATATTAATTATAAGTTGCATTACTGTTTGTTTTGAGATGGAGTTATAATGATTTCATTTCATTGTGTTAAAGGACAAGCAAGCTGAAATTCAGGAGCTGGAGCGGAAAAGGCAGGAAGCTGAGAACGGCAGACTGGATGCAGAAAACAGGTATGAATCTCAAAACACATAAGAAGACTTTTATACATAAACACTAGATTTTTTGTATGGATAGCACATGCCGTGTTTATTAAAGGAATAGTACATTTCATTATCATTTACGCAGCTTCAAGTCATTCCAACCCTGTAATTTTTTCTTTTTTCCTTCCATGAAACAAAAAATTTGTTGTTAGGCAGAATGCCTCTTTTTCCATTTGAGGAAAGTACATAATGCATAACACTGTCAGGCTCAAGAAAGTACCATAAAAGTATGATAAAGGCAGTCTTCTTATAGGTATACTAGAAAGAACATAATATATAGTCAGAACAGCATAAGAGTAAACTATTCCTTTGCCATAAACCTATACGAGTTTCCATTCACACATTAAATGACCATTATCCATAAAATAATGCATTTGTTGCTTAGTTTGCCTTTCTCATGTTTTTTTTTTTTTTTTTAAATCAGGTTTGAAAAGGAAGCAGCAGCTGTGAACAGTGAATTAAGAGTGAAGGAACTACAGGACGCCTTAGAGAGGGCAGAGGACACCTGCAATGAGTTGAAAAAGGTCTGTTAAAAGAAAACCTGAATGTATACTGGACATTCTGATCTCAATGGCATATCAATGTTTTTACATATCACATTTTAGGAGTTTGAGGCATTTAAAAAGCACAGCAGTGAACTGCTTGGAAAAGAGAAGGAGTTAAACTGCAAACTTCGCCACTTGATCATCTGAGCCATCCATCCCATTCCATGTGTATCATCAAAATCAGCCATAATATAGCAAAAACCATTCACTCTCTGATCTCATCGCACATGGAGTGGTTGTATATAATGAACCTGGAGACAAGGGTCAAATGAGATTTTTCTTAAGAGAACGTCTTCCGTCAGTAGGAGGCAGTTTATAGTATTTCTGTAGGGGAAAGGTGAGTTTAGTTTGCAAAAAGGTTGGATAAACTGTGACTTTTATAAATAAAAAAGAGCATTTTTAAACCTCCACTGTGGTTTAGCGTCGACTGTCACAGGCTCTGTCATGATTATTAGAAAAACATCTGATTACGATTCATTCAAAAAATCTCTGATCATTGTGAGCCTTAAATTCAAGTCAAATATTGCCTTTCAAATAAGGGGATTTTTTATACTAATTTGCTAATTTAGAAGGTTTTGGAATCCCACAACTTTTTTTAGCTCTCTCCAACCGAGATGGTTGTATCATATGATGCTTATCAGATAATTCAGGGTTTCTGGAGGTTTTATAAAATGTCTTTTTAAGACCAACTAAAGAACATTTATTGGAATACAGGTATGAATGGAACACAATGCATTAATATGGTCTCTGACTGTAAATGCCTTGTATTACACTTCAAAGTCTGAAAATACAACTTACGACCAATTCTTAAATCAAGATAAAAAGATGCAAAATTACATCTTATATGTCTTGTTTTAAAAGAAACTGATCAAAATGAAGTGAGTATATGATGAAAACAAACACATATCTGCCAGTAGGCTCAGAAAAATCAACATAATTTAACATGGACAGATATTTGTTCATGTTTTATGCACTTAATTTTGTTACATTTTTCAGAAAACAAGACTTCATATTTTCAATTTGCTTAATATCAAGATTTAAGAATGTTTAAATATTTGTATTAGAAACAAAACAATCTGAGGAAGATTTTTGCAGTGCAATGCAGCATTTAATGGCTTGACTTTATGAATTTATGACTTGCTGCTCCGATTTAAGACTTTTTTAAGGACTTAATTTGTGGATGGACATGCAGAAACTTTGTAATTAATTAGAATGTTCAAATTTAAATAAATAGTGCACCCAAAAAATAACATTCTGTCATTATTTACTCACCCATTTTTGTGCATACAATGAAAATATATAAGCTCCAGTGGTGTTTGGATTCCACAATTCTTCAAAATATCTTCTTTTGTGTTCTTCAGAAAAAAAGAAATGCATTTGCATTATTCCAAGCATTTAAAAAAACTGAAAAAATGTTTAAAAATCATTTTAAATTGATATAGATCACCACTATTTGTATGACCAGTCAGAACTGAATCATTGTAACAGCTCTATCTAATGCTCATCCGTATATGCAATAAATTGGACTGTTCTGTATGTAGCCTCGTTCCTGAGAAGATAAAACATTCAACTGTGTTAGTAAAAGCTCTAAGCCATATACGTAGCACGTAGAAATGCAATGCTCACCTTTCAGTTCCACTTCCTTCCAGCACTTAAGGTCATGCATTGGCTCACCATGTATTCCTCTGTGCTCTGATAACATCAGCATGTCTTCTGCATTTACAAATGAACAAGCTTTGGCATAAAATTACAGTATTTCGCTAACGTTTTGCTCTTTGTAATTTTTAGTGTAGTAATTCAGTAATTTGTGGGCAAATAACAGGTAGTTTGTGTAATTGTATAGTGGTCATCTGGTCTGCATCTGTATATATGTTTTATAGAATAGAACATCTGGATGGATTTATAGATGTTCACACCTGATAGCATGTTAGTCTTGAGTTAACTAGTTAAAGATGTTTTCATTTAAATATTTTATTCCTAATTTGAGGATATTTAGTTAAGTAGCAGATTCTTTTCTTTTCCAGAAATGATGGATGTGAATCTAGGATGTGAACCTGAGAACTAGCTCAGATCTTTAACCTTTGAGGTTAGGTATGTTAGTCCTTATATCATTCGTGTGAGTTTGAGGTTGCGGTCAAAATGCTGGATTCCTTTGTGTTCTCGTAACTGCACATCTGTCACCATTTCATGCATCTTATCAAGTTGAGGCAAGTTTGCATCCGTGCCATAAATGACCAGTGCACCTGCCCTTTGATTGCATTTGACCTGGTCAGTGGTTCATCACCCCATTGCCATGACAATCTTCTTCCTCAGAAGTGCCGCGAATATGGGAATAGCCTTATATGAGAATCACTGGAATGGTGTCAATGGCTCTTTGTTTGTTTGTGTGACCTCTTTTGTTTTGTCTGTTGTAATTCTTTCCAAACACACTGATGTAGAGAGGACTTGACTGTTAAGATCATTTATTTTATTAGATGATATGTAAAGCATTTCGAGTATAAATAAAAGCAAAATGAGAAGTAATTTTTTTTGTAATTGTTTGTGGATGTCCATATTTCTTATAAGAACATCCCTGAAAAAAAAAAAAAAAAAAAAAAAAAACGTCTTAAACCGGCCTAAGCTGGTTTGCGAGTCTTGAGGCTGGTTTAAGAGACATTTTGAGCTCTTTTCTTGGAGATCAGCCTTTAAGGTTAGTTTCAAAATCCAGTTTCTTAAGCAGCGATGTCCAGCTCACATTTTACTCCAAAATCAAAAGAAAAGACTCATTATTATAATAATTCAAGCATGGTCTAATGTCAAAGTATTGCCAAAATAGCAAAAGGATGGATTATAGCACCCTTTTTGGACCCCCTTTTGTCATTTTGCTATTTTAATGTCTAAATCGTGAGATTTAAATGTGAAAAAAAATATGTATCACAAATAACATAAAATTTGCAATAATATTTTTATATTGTGCAAATACTCAGTGGCACTCATTCAAGCTTTTTTATTTATTTATTTTAATTATTTTGGGATATCAGTTTTATATCTGCTGTGGTCTGTTTCTGGGTGTCAGGCCATTGTATTCTCTCAGCTCAAGTACATAAGCTGTCCAACTTTTAGCATTGATAGTAATAAGAAATGGTTCCTGGACAGTAAATCAGCATATTAGAATGTGACACTGAAGACTGGAGTACTGGCTGCTAAAAATGCGCCTTTGCATCACAGAAATAAATACATGTTAAAATATATTAAAATACAAAACTGTTGTTTTAAGTCCTAATAATATTTTACAATATTACTGTATTTTTTAATCAAATAAATGCAGCTTTGCAGAGAATATTTTTCATAATGTGTCCTTACCGAATAACTTCCTTAAACGTTCAAGCCACCACAATTTCCAATTTTCCAACTTCAAGTTTGACAAAGTTGCAACACTTTTTACTAGCCGGAAACTCATAATTATATTAATTCTGACATAACATAGCATTTTATATCCAGGTTTTTTAGCTGTATCAAAACAGTCTGTTAAGTTGCTTGATATTACAAACTGCTATTTGTTATCATATTATTTTAATATATGATCGTGGTCATAAAGACATACTGGTTTGTATCGCAAATTCTTAGTTATTTACCTATAGGCCTAGTGGCTAATAAATTGGAAGTCGCGCACATTCACAGTGAGCAGCTTACTTGCGTGTTGAAAAATAAGCTGGAGAATGGAGCTTGAATTGCAAACTGAAAGGTTGATGATGCTGGACCACCTCCTAAAATGACAGCTGCTCAAACTTGCATTTCTGGAAAACTCCCACCACAAATGTTGGCTCCGCCCACAACTGAAGCCACGCCCCAACAGCTGCACTTTTGCCAGACTCTCACCTGACAAATCTCTGGGTCATTTCCTCACCTTTGATGCTTATTATTAAAGAAACACAGCTTTAACAGTCATTCCAGTGTGTCGCTGTTCATTCCCACCAAAGCTGGGATTTCCAACAATGGAAAGAGCAGAGCACTTACTGAGCACTGCTGCATGCCTTTACTTGATTTAGTCAGTCTTCAGAAAAAAGTGCATAATTTGTGGCTGAGCTGCACCTTTAAGGTTGCCTTAGTGCTTTACGTTAAGAGAATCGTTTGGCTTTACATTTGAGAAACAAAATGTTCATTAGTAAATGTAAAATATTTCATTGCACTGATGAAAGGTTTGCTCATTTGGAATCATTTTGCTTTAAATAACTTTCTATAAACAATGTATAAATAATTTGTGTGTGTGTGTGTGTGTGTGTGTGTGTGTGTGCGCGCGCTAACATTTTGAGAACATTGTTAAACATCAAAAAACTTTAAATGAACATTCTAATAATGTTACTGGATTGTTACATTTGTTCAGAACTTTGAGAGAATCTAGCCATAGTTCTAAGAATGTTATCGCTGGGAATATGTTATTTACATTGACTAAAAATAGATGCCAATTTAGGTGAGTATAACTGACTAAAATCACAGATTTGACTGAAAAAATGAAATAAGCCTGGCTTATTTGGTAAACTAGTTTTATGGAACAGGCCCCAGCTTTCCATTCTTGTCGCTGTTGAGATAATAAAGAGATTTCTTTTCTGATTTCTTACATTCATAGTTTTCTACCATAATCCTTATCCATGGTTCACAATGGCATTGAGAGGGTAAAATATGCTGCTGCAGAAACAAAGCATTCCAGAGTGTCAGTCATAGCCTGCGGAGTCTGAAACTGAAATCCCTGTCACCCACAGCACAGCTGAAGAAAAGAGCCTCGGCTTCTGGACATGCAAACACTTGTATCATACTTGCACTTCGGTCACAGGTCACATACGCTCACACTCGGGTCAGAAACCAACCGGGACTCGGGGGTGAAATGCCACTAAAAGTGATAAAAATGCCCCAGATAATATATAAACTGCAAACATTCCTCTTTTCTTTTTGTTGCCATACTGCTATTATTTTGTTTGTGCTATTTTATAAAAATGTACAGCTCTATCCCTAAAGTGGAAAAATAGTTTATTCTCATTCATTTTAATAATATATTTGACTAGTGAACATCTGTTTTGTTAGTCTTTTATCAAATAGTGCTTGAGGCTATGCATTTTTTTTTGAATGAAATACTTTTAATACTTCTACTTTTATCCAGTAAAGACACTGTTCTATTTCAAGTAAATAATGTTCTTTTGAACTTTCTACTCACCAAAGAATGCATTACAGTTTACACAAAAATATTATGCAGCACAGCTGTATTCAAAATGGATTATATAATAATTCCTGAGAAAGCAAGTCAGTATATTAGAATGATTTCTGAAGGATCATGTGACACTGAAGACTGGAGTAATGATGCTGAAAATTCAGCTTTGTATCACAGGAATAAATTATATTTTAAAATATATTCAAATAGAAAACAGCTATTTTAAATTGCAATAATATTTTATAATATTACAGTTTTTAGTATATTTTTAACCAAATAAATTCTGCCTCGTTGAGCAAGAGAGACTTCTTTAAAAATCAACTCAAACTTTTGAACAGCAGTGTATATATACCATAGTCGTGTGGAAACAGCTTAGTATTTCTTGCAGAATGGCAGGGATGATCTCACTTCACATTGTGGTCGTATTTTAAGCCAGTGCAACACCCCTGATGACCAGAACCGAGGGAAGGGACAAAGCTAAAGAAAAGACTAGATGAGGTCAAGCCCTCTGATCACCATGACAACCACCTTAGCATCTCGTGGAATGTCTGAAGAAAGACTAAAGACTTGTAAAACTAACTCCACCCATATTCCCCTTTGTTTGCTTCGTCTCATATATCTTCAGCCTGTCTTGTGGAATAAAAGCCCAAACCAGCAGTAGTAGATCAGCAGAATAGTTCTGTCAGTATCTGTACATCCGCATATCTTTTCAAATTCACTTTACAATGACGGCTCATAATGAACGATTCAGGTCCAAAATGGCCAAGAAGCAGAACAAAATCACAAATATGTGGAACAAGCAATATTCAATGAATTAAAATGTATTGAAACTAATTGGACTCATTGATGACAAATAAATAAACCTGGTTACTGCATATTTAAAACACATTCGGTTTAATAGAAATCTTGTCTGTTTCATTTATGTAGGACTGACAAATATGCATCATATTATTTTAAAACGGTGTAGTCCAAGTGGAAGGAAATTTAAGTGCAAAAAAAGGTGCAAAAACTTAATATATAATTCAAATACACAAATCTTGCATTTAGGCCTAAATATCTTTTGAGCATTGTTTAAAAAAACAAACAAACAAACAAACAAAAATAATAATTGGAAAAGGTACATGCCAAGCTTTTAGATTCATTCACTCTGCAATCTTGAGGGGAGACATGCAGAAAACAGTTCGGTGGGTCCTCCTCCCCTTAAAAGTGGGAGGGAAATGGGCTGTGACAGTGGCAGATACAGCCTGAGGACGCCGTCTACTTCTGTTGATTCACTTCAGAGTCTGCTTCACTCTCTCACTCACTCACACGTCACCTGAGCTGCACACCTGCACTGCTCGCTTGTGGCAAGAGGCTTTGCTGCCAGAGGTGAGTCACTTTTCAACATCTAATAAAAATATGAGCCTTCCTTTTATTGCTGTCTTTGAGCTTTGCATTTTAAGTCGGGTAATTAAGTCTCTATGGAAGGTAATATATACTGTAATGTATAGTACATGCCAAGCAGGTTTGTATAAAAAATAATATCACTGTGAGTTAAAGGTTTTATGTGCCCTTGGAAATTGTTAATGGTTTATTGATTCATGTTTGAGGGGAAAAATGCATTAATTCACAAAGAAAATAAGAAATAAAATGTGTTTTTCATAAATAAAATGAGAATAAATTATCTTTTTGTATTGCATGTGACATTTTCATGTCATTTAAGCATGCTTTCTTTACCAATTTATACATTTGCATTATTATAAATGTTTTGTAATGTATTAAACTAAAGGAAATAATGCAACAAATACTTTAATGTTCTATAAATACTTTATATATTTTGTCCATATTTTTTCACACTAATAAAAAAGATTATATAATATTTTGAGGACATTTTTGACTTTGCCAAATTTCTTATTGCAATTTTATTTATGCAATCAATAGCCTTAAACTAAGCTTAATTCTCTTCATGAAAATATGTCTAATTTTTGGCTTTTGATTTTGGCATGAAATGTGATCTTTGCAGAGAAAGAAAATGTGTTTTGCATAAAGAAAATGAAAAGAAAAAAATGCATTGCAAGTGACATTATTTTTGTGACTTAGCATTGCTGCCATTATTTAAAATTTGTATTATAAATAGTTTTGTGATGTCATAAATTAAAGAAAATAACAATTAATGTCCTTAAAATAAGCTTAATTCCCCTCATGCAAAATGTTATTTTCTTCTTTTGATTTTGGTGTAAATTGTGATCTGGACATGTTCTTTTCAAGTTTCTATTAATATACTAATATATTATAATTTTTGCAGGAGTGGCAGTCATGGCTCATACGTTGAGCTGGTCTGTGTTGTGTTTTGTTTTGCTGAGCGTTTGGGCTCAGGATTTCTATGAAGAAAAAACTGGACCAACAAGAGTTAAGACTAGAGGACAGACTGCAGCCGTTCTGCAGAAACATGACGGTCAAGGTGAGGCATCTCTTTGTTGTGAGACAGTATGCATTGTTTTAGTAGAGTAAATAAATGATATAGATGGTCTGTTGTTGATTTTTAATGATCCAATCAAATAAAATCAAGTCCTGTCCTACATGTTTTCTTATTGAATATCCTGTTTCACTCAGATGTGTCACATTATGAAGCTAAAATGGGTTTGCTAATGCATTTGATGTTGACTTTACCCATAAATTATTTGTTTTTGTTCTTTACTATGTATGAGCTGTAAACTCATGGGTCACCATCAGTGCATCCCATACTGTCTAAGAAACATAAAGCTAGTTTTATGCCTTAAAACATGCAATGTCATGTTTGGACATACTAGACATACTAGCAGCATATTTAAAGGCCGTCTAGGAGGAGGATGTGTCTGGATGTAGTGATTTTGGAGCCCTAGGGCGTTCAGTTCTCCTAACATGAACATGATTTATTCATATCTGTATAAGAGCCGGTAGGCCATGTCTTGTCACTGATGACATGAAGACTGATGACTGCTGTGTTGCAAGTAAGATCAGATGACAGATTGCATTGCTTCACGAGTCCAAAAAGGATCATTAGGAGACTTGGAGGATTAGTGTTCTTCTTCTTTTTTAAGACGACATTGACATTTTCTGAAACATTGTGGAGTAATGTAACTTTTTCAGAAAAAAAAAGACAAATAGCTAGATAAAAGGCAGGGCTGAGCACTATTCAGAAACTATTCAGAAGTGAATTTGCCTTTTAAATTTCCAAATTAATTGAAGTTGTAAGGATTCAAAACTGGAATTCTGGAATTTTAATTTAATGAAGCATGAAAAATGGAATGACATACAAAGAAATGCACATTGCTGCAGTCAGTTTACTTAAGTTATTTTTTAAAATAAATTAAATTTTATTTTATAGATCAGCTCATTGAGAACAATTTTATAAAAAAAGTTATAATTTATCCAGTTTGCTTAATATATCTAATATGTATATTTATGTAATTATATAATGTAATTTGCTCAAAATATTGTAAAATATTATGTATCTAATATACTCAGTATATATAGTATACTTTATAAATTTTTTTTTTTTCTTTATATGCATTAAGAATGTTATCTTACGCACAACATATAAGATATTTCCAGTAACACAAACACATTATTTTATTATTGACTAATATATATATGTATTAACTTTCACTTTATAAAACACTTAATTTCCCGCAATGGTCTAATTTACGCAATATATAAATATACTAGATTATATACATATACTATAATAAAAATATTACATACCTATTTATGTAATTTACTCAATATATGTAACATCTAATTTACACAGTATTTTCTAAAATATTATATATTTATTAAATATATAAATTTTAATCGTTTTATATATATATATATATATATTATCTGAAAACAAAGTGTTGGCCATTTTGTGGTGTTGATAGCTGTGTTAATTAGTGACAATATTAAACTAAGTACAGAGAAACATGCAGAATCATATTCTAAATGTCAGAGAACAAATGAATAATTAGTAAAAATTAATCATGTATTTATTTTTGTTTTGTCACAAAACATATGGCGGACTAATGAATTTCCTTTGTTGTTTGACTGTGTTGAATTTCTTCGAATTGCAACTCAGTAAATTCCTGCCTATCCAATCAAAATAAAAAGGAGTCATTCTGAATTTACCTAACTGTATAATAGCTGAATCTTTCTTTGACACGGCTCTTTCCCTTTTTCTCCCATGCTGTGGCATCAGCCATCTTAGATGAGGACTGCAGTCTAGAGTTGGCCTTCCTGCTGGACAGCTCTGAGACGGCCAAGGACAACCACCAGCAGGAGAAACAGTTCACTATGGACATTATAGAAGGCCTCCAGAGCATCCGCTTGGACACAAGTCGCAAACTCAGCTGGAGAGCGGCCCTGCTTCAGTACAGCAGCCACGTCATTATCGAGCAGACCCTCAAACAGTGGAAAGGCTCAGAGAACTTCAAGAGCAGCATCGCACCGATGGCCTACATCGGCCACGGCACTTACACCACCTACGCCATCACCAACATGACCAAGATATTTGTGGAAGAATCGAGCCCAGAAAGCATCAAGATTGCCCTGCTCCTCACAGATGGGACTTTTCATCCCAGAAACCCTGATATCTTCTCTGCTATGGCTGACGCAAAGAACCAGGGCGTGAAGGTCTTCACGATTGGCATCACCCGTAGCGCCAATGAACCTGCCAACACAGCAAACCTGAGATTGCTGGCCAGTACACCGGCCAACAAATTCCTCTATAATCTACAGGACACGAACGTCATGGAAAAAGTCATAATTCAGATTGTAAGTATAGTTTTGCCAATCACTCATTCTGTTCTCATACTGTATGCACAGGCAGGCCCACACACATTTCTTAGAACTGCATGAATCATACTCATTCCAGCAACTTGAGTATATTTGTGTTCATTATTTTGGCTTCAGCTACCAATAAGGGTATATTCGGCTTCATTTATTACTGTTTAAATCCATTCAACAGATTTTTTTGGTAACACTTCATTTTAAGGTGTCCTTGTTACACGTTACATTGTACTTTCTATTATAATAATAAATTATGCATAATTACGCATATAACCTTAAGCCAAACCCTAATCCTACCATACAGTAAGTAAATGTACGCTGTAACAAGGACACCTTAAATAAAGTGTAAGGAAAATGCAAATTTTGTAGGAAATGCAAAAAGTCTCCTGATTCTGTCTGGGCTTGTTCAAGAGTGTTTCAAGAGTTACGAGCTACCAACACTCCTCCAGCAGAGAAACATAGTAGAGATCTGTGTACACGTTTGGGCATCTATACAGATTCACAAGCTTTCATTTTAGTTCCAGGATTTGACTTGATTTATCATACATTTTTGATGCATCATACATTTTCACACAGCCAATTAATAATATAAGCTTGAAAATGGTGTGTCCATTTTAGACTGATTCAAACAGTAGCTAACTGCTGAATCTCATTAAATTAAATTTATTTATTTTTTTGCTCTGGATATTATTATTGTTTTTTTGCGCTGTGTGTTTTTGATTCACTAAAAAGAACTGGTTCAAAAGAGTCATCTGGAATTCCAAACAAGGTTCTAGTTCAAGGATGTGGTCAATTCAAACCAAAAATGCACACTCATGACTCAGTTCTTAAAATTCTAAAACTGACTAATTGTTATATACTGTTTCTTTTAGTTTTACATTGTTATTATGATTATTGGGTCCATTCAGATGATCCCTCAGACTGATTCAAACATCTGAATCTTTTTTAATGATTCATTTAAAAAACTGAGTTGACTCATAAGAGTTTTTTGTTGTGCTGTGTATTGGTTCTGCTGTTTGATTCACTAAGAATCAAATTACCAATTCAAAAGAGTTATTCCTGGGTATTAAACACTGACATTGGAAAATCAGTTTTTATGGTTGGATTTGCCATTTGGTCAGGCTGGGAGACCTGCTAAACCAGTTTAAAGCAGACAAGACCAGCAAACCACATTTGACACTGTATTTGATAAGTATTTGGACACACAGAAGATAAAATAATTATGTGCTGTTTTTTTTTACTGTTTTGGGACCCCTGACACCTAATGATTAGCCTTTCTACACTTCATTTACTATAACTAGAGTAAACACGTCCTGTTGTTGCTTTTCTGATATATATTCCATAAATCCTTGTTGTCATTCCTGCTGTCATACTGTTATATATCCTGCAGGTTTAATTTTACTCATTTGTACAGAAACACTTTGATATAATTCCAATGTAAAGCAAGACTAGGCGTGTTAAATGATATCGTTTCCTTTAATCACATTTGTTGCTCTGGGAGATTTGTATAATGTACAGTATGGCCTGATATTAACTGTTCGTACTGTTTACCCAAACCGCACAAATGAAAGGCTTGCCAAAGAGCAGCAATTATAATATAGCAGCTAAAATTTGGACAGAATCTAATTTTCTTCTTGTAACTCTCTACACAGGCTCAGCTGGCAAACGATGGGGTAAGTAAATAATATTAAAAGTATTTTATGGTAATAATTTAAAATAAACTTTAAAATAAGTAAAATTTACGGTAAAAAAACGGCAGCTGTGGTTGCTGGAATTTTACCATAAAAAATATGGTAGCAACATTTTAGGTTTTACGGTTTTAACTTTACTGTTAAATACTGTAATTTCATTGACTGATATAATGTTTATACACCAACCTATTGAAGTACTGAAATCTGTTTTGTACCTTTGTAATACACTGATAACCACTAAATGCAGGAGCTGATGAGAAAGTCACATGATGAACCAAAGCCCATCACAGGCAGCTTTTAATAATAACATATATAGAAGGTGTACAGTGTTATTCACACAAACACTAAACACCATCACGGTAACACACATGAAACTTAAATAATGCAATAAATATTCATTAGGTGTAACAAACAACCCTAATATATCAAAAAGATAAGAAAAAACTAAGAAACATAGCTATTTAAAAAAAAAAAAAAAAAAAAAAAAACATCAAATTTGAAATGTAATGCAGGGAATTCTGGGAATGTCAAGTTATGGTTATTCACTGTAAATTATACAGTCTTTTTCACTTTCAAAAACTGTATACTACCGTAAAATTTTATGTAATGTCCCATAAAGTTTTTCTCCGTATATAGTAGGGGAATTTACTGTTAACCATTAAACAGGTTTTTACTGTAACATTTTTACAGTCTTTTACCGTTAAATTCGCGGTCATTCTTTTAGTGTACACACACACACGCACACACACAAACACTCTTTTTTTCTGCCAGAAAGTATTTTTTCCCCCATCTCTGCCTTATTGAAACAAAGCAAATAAAACTGACTTTTCCATTTATTTACACTCTTTCCTCTATATTTAGTGTCCTCTGTCCATGAAGTGTGCTTGCGAGAAGGGCGAGAGAGGACCCAGCGGCCCGGCGGTAAGTATTTTCTCTTCAAACTTCCTCCAACATGGGACGGTGATTCCACGCGAGCCCACAGGCGCATTTTTCTCCTTTTTTCTATTCCTAAGAGGTACGGATTCCTTTGAGGGATGTCAACAGTGGGAAGAGACAGGCATTATTCAGACATTTTGGATAACTGGTTTGCTTTGTAAAAGTCAGGATAATTATCGTCTTTGTCAGGACCCCTCAGCACCACCTTGGGCAAAACACAAAATAAGATTCCTCAAAAGAAGTCTCCTTCATGTTCAGACTGTTGAAAGTGAAGATAATGTAATTGCATGTTTTGGCTGAAAACCTTGACTTTCAAACAACTATGGGTCTGAAATTAACATTTTGCCACACCTGTCTATGATGGTTAATAGCCTTAGTCATATTTATATATTTACCATTTTTTCCTTGCATTTTTGAGACACAAAACACATGCCGTTGTGTCACTTGCCAAATTATATGCAGTCTTCAAAGTTACCACTTTGAATTGAGTTTGATAACATAGATGAACTGAACAAATTCAAACTTACTTGAGAAATGAAATGATGCTGATTACTCTTTTACCATGGTTTATAATGCTAGTCTGAAGTGTGTAGGAGGCCGGATCATGTTAGAGTCAGTTATTTATTGACAGACGCCTAACCATCATTATCCAGGTGCTTTCACCTCTCTGGGATTCCACACATTCTCATGACTTCAAATTACAGGCCTCCGTAATTGTTCTCATTAGTTTAACCTCCTCTGGCCAGCACTTTTAGCACTGACCAGCTGCCAATGAACTCATAGACTCTCCTTGTTCATTCATAGTGCTGTTTGATTTATTTTAAAGAACTGTTTCATTTGAACTGGTTAAAAAAAAAAAAATTAACTCGACAACATTTTAAATCTTTTTTTTTTTTATCAAAAAAAAAAAGAAAAAATCCATAAATTCCTAATAGGTGATTTTGTCAGATTTAGGTAACTTCTGGTGAACAATTTGTCCTCAAACAGTTCAGAAACATGAATCAGTGTTAATGTTAACTAAAACTATATAAATTTAAATTAAAATGAAAGCTGAAAATATAAAAGATAAATTAAAATAATAATAACAAATAATGCTAAAATAACACTAACATAAAATAAAACCTTGAAGTCACTTGCCAAACTGTTTTTTATGTGTCCTCTATGAAAATTAAAGGGTTAGTTCATCCAAAAATGAAATTTTTGCCATCTTCTTACCCTTATGTCATTCCGAACATACATGAGTTTCTTTATTCTGTGGAACATAGTTTGAAGAATGTTGGTGACCGAATAGTTTGGGGTCCCATATGTCAATGAGACCTGAAACCATTTGATTACAAACATTTTCAAAATACAGTATCTTCTTTTGAAGAAAGAAATGCATACAAGTTTTCATTTTGGGGTGGACTATTCCTTTAAGTGCATGAACTGAATTTTTGATTGGGTAGTTTTATGGGTCTAATAAACCCATCAGACATATGAGGTCATTCATTTTTCTATTGAGCAAATATTTTGGGTGGAGTTGACACGGCTTCTCACTTTCTCCTATTTCCCCTGCAGGGAAAGAAGGGTCGCCCAGGTGAGGACGGAGTCCCTGGGGCTAAAGGTCAAAAGGTCAGTATTTTGTTTTTAGTACTGCTGTCTATCTGTCATTCTCTCTGCCGTGTGCTTGCTTCTGTGGATGCACATGGGACATGTGATGAGGAAGCTGATGGTTAGTTATATTGTTGTGTTTTTGTCACTTCATAATTCTACTTAAGATTTCATAAACACTTTCTCATAATGAACAGTACAGGAATCAAGACTGACAAACTGTATTTTATAACCCTTTCTGAAAACCATTTGTTTTGTGCTCTTGTTAGGGTGAATCTGGTTTGAGTGGACTTCCTGGTCGTGAGGGTGCAGAGGTGAGGGGCTGAAGCAGCAGTATTGTGCTACATGACTGAACAAATGAAAAAAATATTTGTGTAAATTGAAACATGAAAAATGTCAGGTGGTGTATCATCATGTAATCAGATATTGTACACAACTTAATCTTAATTTTCAAAGAATTTTTTTTAAAAATGGTTAAATTATTGTGAAAAATATTTTTTATTTTACATATGTTTATTTACATATATATATATATATATATAATATATATTTACACACACATACACACAAACACACTACTTTAAAGTGTATACTGTATACAGTGTGTGTATGTACAGTATATGCATATTATTAATGATTCAAGTTCAGTTATTTGAAAATGTGAACTAATTACACATTTGTACTAACTAATTATCAATTATTAAAGATAAAAATATTAAATCTAAAAAAAAAAAAAAAGTCGATGTTGGTGGTGATGTCATTTCCTGTTGTACGGTTTTCTGGTTTTTATTATTCTGGTCTTTAATTTTTATTACATAACACTGACTTTTATTTGGATAAAATTCATTTTTATTTTAAAATCAAAACTGTAACATTAATTAGTAAGTTTAAGTTAGTTACTAAGATTAGTTCAAACTATTAAAAAAAAAAAAAAAATGTCCAAGATTGTTTTACACCACATAGACATTTTTGAGACTTTAAGCCTAAAAAAACATTAAAATTAATCTTAATTCACAAATTTAAAATGTGTTGTCAAGTATGTATGTATTGTATGTATGAACTGCATTTTAATAAATATATCGAGACAGTAGATTAGTGTCACATCATTGACCAATATGCAAGAATAAACTTAAAAAAAAAAAATAATAATAATAATACATACATACATACATAAATAATGTCTTCCTGTTTTGTTCCCAGGGGAAGCCAGGCTACAATGGAGAGAAGGTACTAAAACCCTGCACCTATTCATAATATATTTATGTGGAAGCATATGAGATTGTCACGACTGTGATTTTTTTCTGACCGTCTACAGGGTGAAAGAGGAGAATGTGGCACTCCAGGAATCAAAGGAGACCGAGTGCGTAACCCTTCAGAAGTTACAGTTTCTGCACACTCCTCCAACATGTTAATAGAGAACAATAATACAGAATATGTTTCAAATGCTAAACGTGTTTATATTGTACCATCTGATAGGGTCCTGAAGGTCCAGTTGGTACTCAAGGGACCAGAGGTCTGCAGGTGGGTCTGATACATTTATTTCATATTATTTTAAAATATAAAATCTCGCTTTTTATTTAAACATATGCGTATGTAAAATGTTTAATCACATTGTTTACCGTTTACAGTTGTTTTCTTTTAAAGCCACACTGTTGTTTAAAGCCTTTAACCTTTAAAGTGTTGCAACAAAAATTGTTTTCAAAGTTGTAAATTATTTGTGAAATTTAGTAGCAATTCCTGAGTGTGAATTGTTTAAAAGTAAATCATACGCCAGATTCTTTTTTTAGTGTGTATTTGATTTACAGGTGAATAGGTGGTCATTCGTTTTTAAATATGCAAATGTGGTTCAAGTGAGCCATTAACACCTGTATTTAGCATTGACTGCTTGCATTTAGATCACATGAGACAGATGTTTGTACCATTTATGTATTTCAAACTAAAAACTTTCCATTCATTTATTTCAAACTAAATCTGAGAGCTTATTTTTTAAAAATGCTTGTTTCCAACACAAGATTAAAAAATATAAAAGGTAATAACGGTGACATTTTATATCACATTTTATGTCATTCTGAGTTTAAATCTCACAATTCGGACTTTTGTCTTGCAATTCTAAAAAAAAAAAGAGAGAGAACTGCCAGATGTAAACTAATAATTGTGTGATATAAAATAATTCTGAGTATATATCTCACAATTCTGACTTTTTTTCTCGGAATTTCCGAAAGAAAAAAAAAGTAAGAATTGTGAGTTAAAGGTTTCAGTTACTAATTACCTATTTTTTTTACCCCGTTGTGGAAACTGGCTTCACTATATTTCAAAGGAGGTAAATGTTAAAACACATGTTGAATTTCCCCCAACATATGATTAAATGTACATTTTACTGTATTGAAACCAGCATAATGCTGTGTTGTCTACAGATAATTACTTAGAGACTCAAATGTTCATGCCAGACACTGTAACACACGCTTTCATGTTCCCCCTGCAGGGTTTACCAGGACCACAGGGTGACATCGGACCAGAAGGCCCACAGGGAAAGAAGGTCTGTGGCTTATAATCACAAACTATTATCCTGAAAATTTCAGCTTATCATGTTTAACACGCACACCTGGAAAAGTTTCACTGTCTCCTATGACTCCAGAAGCCATTGCTTATTCAGCATGCTATTGTGCATGAGAAACCCCACGCTCTGGAAGCTTGTTTGTTTGCTATATCCATTAGATAAAATCCATTAGAACGTTCTGGCCAAAATGAATGAGAAATATTGATGCATTAGAAGGAATTATCATTTATGTCCATTTCTGACTAAATGATGCACTCATTTACCTGACAGAAGGTAACATTGTGTTTCTAGGCCTTGACAAGGACAGTATGATTTATGCATCCATTTACAATGCATTTGAAAATTTCTTACTTGTTTTAGTCATAATTTTTAAGGAATAGCCCATCCAACAATTCATTTCTTTCATTATTTACTCCTCATGTTGTTCTAAACCTGTATGCTATTATAATTATTATTTTCTTTGGAATACGAAGGAAGTAACAACAAATATTAAAAAGTTAATTACACTTTTAATTTGTTTACATGCATTAAGCTATAGACCTTAATCAGGTTAGATGACATATTGATTTTTACATGGATAAAAAAAAAGCTGTGAGGGACAGACGTACAGTCTTTATAATGGCATGCACTGTACTAAGGTCCTCCTAGATCACAGCTCATAACTTTCAAAACTGTTTTTTTTGGAGTCTTTATATACTGAAAGATTTTTCAGAAAGAAGTTTTGTCAGCTGAATTGTTAGTATGTTCTTAAACAATAGTACAATACATGAAAAACACAGTAGTTTTATTCCTAACAGCCTCGTTTTCATTCCTGTCAAAATGACTCTGAAAATGGTCTATTGCATGGCTTTATAATTTATGAATTATTATATTGAAAATAGATGCAATTCTTTGAAATTTCTCCTCTAAGTTATTTAAACTGTTAGGTGAACTAATCCTGTATGTTAGACCAAATCCTCAAAGTGTCTTCTTTCAAAAGAGACCATGTCTGCAGTGAAAAGTGTTCACAAAATGCATACAGCATGCTTTGCACTTGTGCTCAAAAAGGGGGTGAAGATGAATGAGCGTGTTTTGACATGTTTTGGATTTCCTTTAATAGAGGTCTGCTGCTCTGCCAGTAGTTTCCCCTTGTTTAATTTAACTGCAGGAAGCATTCAGAGGTTTAGACAGCTCTGCAGATGTCCTCACTAATTAGGGATCCTTTTTCATACATTCACAGGTTCTTAAACCTAGTGTCACAGACCGCCATGAAACAAATTGCTTTGTACTTCCTGTTTATCATCTAAAAATAGATGATACCATGATAATAAACAGTCATTATTATTTTAAATAATAATCCTTACTACCTGAGGTTAAAAGTCAACCAGTAAGATGCTAGAAAGTGCTTGTAAGGTCACCAACTAGATTATGTGTGGTCTGAGATTATTGTCTTGGAAGCTAATAACAGTAGAAATGTGCATGATGGAAAAATGCTGTGCAAAGTATAAATTCATGCACAGACATGCAGGTGACGTGAACAGAGAGAATTTCCAGCATGCGGAAAGGCAGCACAGTAAGATGAAACTGTAAATGTCATGAGCAGATTTGTGACTGCCTGCAGTGATCTACTTGATTAAATTGGATTATACTTTGTATTTTTTATCAACAGTTCATATCTATATGGTTCAACTCCTGGTTGAAAATGAAAGGAATAGTTCACCCAAGAATGAAAATTAATGTACTCACCCTCAGGCCATCCAAGATGTAGATGAGTTTTTTTTTTTTTTTTTATGGGAACAGATTTGAAGAAATGTAGCATTATATCACTTGCTCACCAGTGCAGTGAATGGGTGCCGTCAGAATGAGAGTCCAAACAGCTGATAAAAACATTATAATAATCCACACAAATACAGTCCAATAATTTACATCTTATGAAGTGCAAGGCTGCTTGTTTGTCAAAAAAGCAAATCCATCATTTAGACAATTTTACTATAAACTGTTACTTCTGGCCAAAATACAAGGCCATAATCCATAATAACACTTCTACAGATGATGCAATGCTACTTAAGCTCCCTAAATACGGACAGGCATCATAAATAATTTAACGGTTCTGGACTTTAATTCCCTGATTTCAAAGATGTCTTTTAGTAGTTCTGAGGTGCTATATATATTTATATAATGATTTATATATTATTTACTCACTCTCATTGTTTTTTCAAACCTGTATGAATTTCTTCCTTCTCTTTAGCACAATATTTAGAAGAATGATGGTAAACAGTGGCAGGTAGCCACTGACTTCCATAGTATGGAAAAAAAAAACACCATGGAAGTCAGTGGCTTTGGAAGTCATGTTGTTTGGTACAACATGAGAGTGAATAAATTCTGACAAAATTTCTGGATGAACTATCCTTATAAATAAATTAGTGCTGTCAAACGATTAATCGCAACCAAAATAAAAGTTTTTGTATGCATAATATATGTGTGTGCTCTGTGTATATTTATTATTTATATATAAATACAAACACATATTTGATATATAAACATTACCTATTTTTTTGAAATATATACACATGCATGTGTGTGTATTTATATATACATAATAAATATACACATTACACATACATATATTATGTAAACAAAAACTTTTATTTTGGATGTGATTAATCATTTGACAGCACTAAAATAAATACATACATGAGTCCTGATTTCTCTCATGAATGTGATGTTTAATGAACTAGATGTATCTAATCTGTATTTTTTGTTGTTGTTGTTGTTTGTAATTAATCGCAGGGTGAGCGCGGCTCTGCTGGCCCACCTGGAATTCAGGGCGACAGTGGAATAGGTCTTCCTGGACCAAAGGTCAGCCATATTTACCTTTTTGACTGCAAATTCACTTAAATTCTCCAAAATCGCAGCAAGCATTTTTCAGCTCGGAGACCAGCTAAACCATCATAACACCAGCTTGGCTGAGATGTAAGACCAACTTAGACCAGCAAACCACCTTAGGCTGGTTTAAGATGTTTTTTGTTTCCTTTGACGTCCCATGGTCAGTGAGCCACCTTAACCGTGAACCCATAAAGCCTACTGTATCATATTTGTTACATCATTTTTTTAAGGCCTCTATATGATCAACATTAAGAAAACTTTGCTTAAAAACCATTGCACACAATCTACAACATGCCCTCTTTTGTCCGATTGAGGTTAACAAGTAAAAGTCCTTTTAGTATTATTGTACAAATGTCCAACATCAGGGTTTAAGTGTATTTTTGCTGTGAAATCTTTACTGATTTTTATACAGTAAGCATAAGAATAGCTTTTATATTGTTAGTAATATTTACTCGACTGAAGCAACGATGGTTAACTTAACTATCCATATATCATTCGTTAGAAAAATCATATCAAAAAAGTATCAGAAAGAAGCTTTTGAGGACCGTTTAGATGTCTAGTCACTCTATCATCATTGTATTGCATTGCATTACATGTTTTGAAGCTACAAAGCTTTGATCATAAAACTAAGCTTTTAAATATCATCTTACTAAGACATATTATTGGGAGATAAAGAGTGAAAACTGATATTTACAGTATATGCTTTTTATGCAAGTAGTCTGTTATACTGTTATAAAGATCTCATTTACATATCAAGCCATAAGAATTTAATTTTAATTATATATGGCCTTATAAATATTAGCATCTTCTCCATATTTTTGCTCAGTTTGAATAAAAGCAATGCCATTTTTTTAGATGACATGGATGGTAATGGTTGTGGATTCTCAGATATGCTGTAATTTTCTATAGAGTATTTCTTACTATTTCTCCTGAATTGTTCACGTCTTTGATCCGTCTGCAGGGAGATATGGGATTTCAGGGAAGACCAGGTCCACCGGGTCCACATGGCATAGGCGAGCCAGGTCTGCCTGTAAGTACAGAAGCAGAAATTCAAAAATATTCAGCTTCCACAACTGTTTACTAATCAACACACACTGAATTTACACCCATAGATTTGACTATATGACATTTTCCCTCACATTTCTTCAACAAATCAGGGGCCTCAAGGGCCACAGGGGGTTCAAGGAGAGAAAGGACCACTAGGAGAAGGCTTTCCAGGTCCAAAGGTAAGCTTAGCCCAAAAACGCCATGTTCTCACTAATGTCTCTATGCTCTTTAATCTCCTTTGAGATTGGTAGCAGCCAAAGGCAATCGGACTGAGAAGATCTTCAAATGCATTAAAGACTCGTAATTTTTATAATACCTCATTAGAGGCTTAAAGTTCCCTGGTAAATCCTCATTTCAAAACCCAAGGCTATTAATTATTGTATGTTCCAGATAAATTAGCTGAGCATTACCAGCCTGAGGATGCAAGACAGGATTTAATAGATCTGTTTTCTAACTAGGTCTACATCAAAGCCAGAACGGTGCATAAAATGTAATCGTAAACTAAAAATACAGCAAAGAAATGTGATTCATGTTAAGGAGAACCCTAAGTTCTTTGAAAACCTTCACACAGTAGCTAAGCTAAATTATATCTCAATATTTTTTTTCAGATTTATGATGATATTCAGTATTCATGAAGATGCATATCAAGTTTTGAATCAATCTGAAGTGAGGGGCATTTTTAGGATGTTTAATCAATATTTTTGACCCATTTTTCCAGAGAAATAAATGTAATGCTTTGGATTCCTAAGTGCTCTATATATATCAAATGTTTTGTGAATATAATATTAATATTAACTCTTTATAATATTGCTTTATCTTTAAGGGAATTATTGCGAAAATGATAACACATTTAATCAAGCCATTTTGCATATACTTACATGTTGACTTTTCTTATCAATGTTCTTTCATCAGTTTATTTTATGCTAATATTTACAAATTAAATGTATTTGACGATAAGAAATAAGTGTTATCATTAGCTGCAACTAAAACCATTAAAAATAGTTTTCAGTAATTGAAATAAATCTGAAATAAAATGAAAAAAAAGTTTAAAAAACTAAAACTAAAACTAAATAAATATAAAAATGTCAAGTACATTTTTAAAAATATTTCTCTAAAAGGAAATATGAAAAAACTAATAAAAATGATAAAATCAAATAACAAGATTACTAAAACTTAAATTAAGTTTAGAATGAAAACCGCAAATATAAAAATAAAATTACTAAAACTAAATAAAAATGTAAAAATAAACTAATTAGAATACATTTAGAGACAATGATACATTTTAAAATATAAAAAATAACACTGGAATTTATTGCAGGTGAAGGTTTTATTTTAATTACTGTCAATTAAGTGGTGTTTGAAACTCAAATTAGAATAAAACCAAGATCCAAAAAACTTGGATTAACTCTAATTTAATCCTTATCAGTGCAACCGACCATCAGACAAATTGAGCCACTGTGAATAAACAACAATTAGGGCTTATTGAGGGATTACACTGTATTATTACCATTCAGAAAAACAGGTGTTTTCTAAATCCCACAGATAAAGAAACAATACATGCAATGCAGTAAATGCACCTGAATGGCAGAGAAAGGGAGGATAGCATTTCAGAGACACTGGGCTGATGACGCCTCTTTTGTTTGACAGGGGGACCGGGGTCTGGAGGGGCCGAAGGGACCAAGAGGACAGCCGGGCACTGGAATCAAAGGCAATAAGGTGGGCTGTAAATATATCAGCCCATGAATGGGATTCACACAACCACACCATCTACAACACACAAAAGGCTTAATGAAGTATGCAAACTGGCCCTAAGTTCCCATTTAAACGCCCAGGGACTTGTGGGAGGGTAATAAAGAGTGAGAAAGAGCAGATGGGAGGGCGGCACAGCTCAGCTTACTGTGGGAAAAGATAGAGAGTTCTGCAGACCTGCTAAACCAGTCATTTCTTATGCTCAGAATAGACAGATTATTATGTCCCTAAATTAAATGTCAAGATTTTAGAGATGTATTACTCATCTGAAATGGACTCATCTTTTTTGTGTCTTCAGGGTGAGCTTGGGCCTCCAGGTTTACCAGGACCGATTGGACTCCCAGGGCTTGGCATTCAGGGAGAAAAGGTGATACAACGTTTCTTAACTGTCCTTGGCTTGTTTTCAGGGTCCAGTGAATTAAGAAAATGGACATGAATGGACATGCATTATTTCATAAAATAGATCGAGCTGTGCTCAGTTAAACTGCACCTTGCCATAACAAACAGACAGATGAATAGTCACATGATCCTTCAGAAATCATTCTAACATGCTAATTTAAGAAACATTTCTTATTATAATCATCAAAGTCAAAAACTGTGATACAATATCATTCATATGTTTGGTTTAAGTAATATTAAAAAATATTAATAATGAAAAACTTAAACTGATTGAAAGTAACAGTAAAGATATTTATAATATTGCAAAAGACTTCTAATTTAAATAAATGCTGTACTTTTGAACTTTATCAAACAATCCTGGTTTCCACAAAAAAGGAACCAGCAAAACATTGTTGTTGACTGATAATAATAAGAACCTTTATTAATCTTGGTGCATCAATAAAATTAATCGATAATAACCGAGCAGCAAATCAGTATATTAGAATGATTTCTGAAGGATCAAGTGACACTGAACACTAAAGTAATGATGCTGAAAATTCAGCTTTGCATCACAGGAATAAATTACTTTTAATAGTATATTAAAATAGAAAATATTTAATTGAAATTGTAATAATATTTAAAATATTTACTGTGTTTTTGATCAAACAGTTTTGCAATAAACATAATAATTTAAATGCAATGCTATGTTTATTATTTCTATCCTTATTATTAGTGATCTTATATGATGGGTTTTCTAATGCAGTGTTTCTCAATATCAGGGTGTTGAGGGTCCGAGAGGGCCTCCAGGAGGAAGAGGGTCACCAGGAGAGGGTTTCCCCGGTCCCAAGGTTGGTTCTGCTAAAGGCTAGCTAAAGTTTTTTATTTAATGGTGTGATGTGATTGGTTTTCTGATTATTTTCCATTTTGTTCTCTAGGGAGAACAAGGTTTACCAGGAGAGATGGGAACCCCGGGAGAGAGAGGGCAGGGCGAACCTGGACCAAAGGTTTGTGTTCTTTAACCCGGGGTGATGTAGGCTCAAAACTGCATGGGACATCTGGAAAAGAAGCTAGTTTTTTGACCATGATGAAGATGGTACTAAGTACTGATATTATTTCTTCAGGGTGACCCTGGTGCATCAGGACTGGCTGGTGTACCTGGACTTCCTGGGGAGGATGGCGCTCCAGGACAAAAGGTAACTCCGCTTTCTGATGTCTGGACTGATGTGAGGTCATCTAACGTGACTGAGGTTGAGTGTTCTGCTGATTAGATAAGGCTTTAAGCAAATAGTGGGTATTAAATGCATTGTTTCTCTTCATCAGGGTGAGTCTGGGGCGACAGGTTTGAGGGGATCTGAGGGGGCTCCAGGGATTGGCACTCAAGGAGAGAAGGTACAGCACTTCAGACTTCCAGATTTTCTTTCTGTATGAGTATATTGTGATGATTATCATCTGGTGGATGTCAAAAAAGGCTCAAGTATCATTATCTACAGTATATGTTGACTGATATTCTGTGTTCTAATCTTAATAGGGAGATCAAGGCCAACGAGGCATTCGAGGGTTGCCAGGTCCTCCTGGCATAAGTGGCCCTTCAGGACCAAAGGTGAGAATAACTAAAGAAATGGAGCACAACATTGGTTCTGGAAGTATTTTAACATTTTCTCCATTACAAAATGTTTTAAATAACAAGTTAAATGACTATGCTGTGAAAAAAGCAACCAAGTCAGAGAATGCAGCATTATGAACTTTGATTAAAAGTAATAAAAAATATATATACAAAAGCCTGATTGTCTTGTATAATTAACTTTGCATGCCATGAAGCAGTACACACTCCTGTTCAAAAGTTTGGGGTCAGTAAGGCTGCGTGTCCACCAAAGTGTTTTTCCCGTGGCTGGTGTATTTTTTCAATTATGACCCTGGACCACAAAACCAGTCTTTTGTAGGTTGGTTATATTTGTAGCACTAGCCAAAAATATATTGTATGGGTCAAAATTATTGATTTTTATTTTATGCCAAAAATCAATAGGATATTAAATAAAGATCATGTTCCATGAAAATATTTTGTAAATTTCCTACCGTAAATATATCAAAACTTATTTTTTGATTAGTAATATGCATTGCTAAGAACTTCATTTGGACAACTTTAAAGGTGATTTTCTCAATATTTCGATTTTCTCAATATTTCGATATTTCAAATAGTTGTATCTCGACCAAATATTGTCCTATCCTAACAAACCATGCATCAATGGAATGCTTATTTATTCAGCTTTCAGATGATGTATAAATCTCAATTTTGAAAAATGGACCCTTATGACTAGTTTTGTGGTCCTGGGTCACAATTGTTCTCAATGGGAGCGCCACGTTTTTTGAAAATGCTAGGAGAGCACAGAGAGTGTCTTTTTCGTGCTGAGCGCTCAGAAGTTTTTTTTTCTTCGGCGCCGAGAGTTAAAGAATGTTCAAACTGGCGGACTTACATATATATATATATATATATATATATATATATATTATATATATATATATATATATATATATATATATATTGTTTATATTATTATATTAGGTTTTCAGAACAAATATAAATGTTTTTATATGTTTATATTTTTTGATATTTGCTGTATTCTTTTGAACTTCATCAAAGACTTCATCATGATTCATCAAAGGTATCACAGTTTCCACAAAAACGTTTTTTTTTTTTTTATTGTAATAGTATTTCACAATATTACTGTTTTAACTGTAATTTTGATAATATTTGATAACATTTGGATCATTTTACAAAAACCTAACACTTTTGAACGGTAGTGTGTTTACTGCAAAATAAATGTCTGCAACTATGAAAGAGTACAGGGAATAAAGGAATGAGGTTTCTATTTCCAGAACCTTATTGTTGTGCTCTATAGGTAAGGGTGAAAACGATGAAGAATAACTGAATATAATAATATTTAAAATAAAACAAAAAGATAAAATGTGATAAAATGTGTTTTTTTTTTTTTAACTCCAAGCTTACAAAACCGCTCATTGTTTAAAGTAGCAGTGCAATAAATGCCTGTGGTTTCTCACATAGTTTTAGCAGAAATGCAGTTACATCACTGGAACATTACACTGTTGTTTTTTAGGGAGAGCCAGGTACGCCGGGAAGGCTGGGCATGCCGGGATTACCTGGACGAGCTCTTGCAGGATCAAAGGTAACAACGCTAAGCTACTACAACTGTGCCACTGCAGGCTGGGAGATGTCTTGTATTAAAGGCCCTCTGCCAACACTATGAATCAGAACGTTTCTATTTCACATTCATCAATAAAACAGAGAAGTAATGGTATGACCTCATCTTCTCGTGTCTTCAGGGTGATGTGGGTCCCGCTGGTCCTCCCGGACCGATTGGAGAGACTGGTTACGGTTTGCCTGGTCCAAAGGTGGGTGGGACTTTTTAACCTGTAGAACAATGAAGAAAATGAGTTAAAGGAATAAGGGAGTTTGATTGAGCAATATGTTTATAACTGATCAAAAGTGTGGAATAATTCAGATTTTATAATGTTTTGTAATGATTGTGAAAAAAAAAATACTGAAATAAGAGATTTTGACTAAAGCAGCTCTATATTACTAGTCAAAAGTGTGGAATAATTTAGTTTTTTTAACATGTTTTTGAAAGAAATGTATTTATAATGAGATTTTGTTTATGCAAATATTTTATATAGACAATTGGGATAATTTTATTATTTTTGAAACAAGTCTCATACTCACCAAGGCAACATTTATTTGATCAGAAAATAATAATAATAATAATAATAATAATAATAATAATAATAATAATAATAATAATAATGTGAAATGTGAAATATTATTAAAATAAAAAGATAACTATTTTCTATTTGAATATATTTTAAAATGTAATGTATTCCTGTGATGCAAAGCTTAATTTTCTCCAGTCTTCAGTGTCACATAATCCTTCAGAAATCATTCTTATATACTGATCTGCTGCTCAGTTATTACTGATTATTATGAATGTTCAAATATTAAAAAGTTTCTAAGTATTATCAGTGTCAACACCAATTTTTGCTGCTTTTTTTTCTTTTAATATGCTTTAAATTATAATAATATTTCACAATATTACTGTTTTTACTGTATTTTTTATTTAAAAAATGCAGCCTTGGTGAGCAAAGACTCCTTTTAAAAACATTTTAAAATATCTTAATTATTCCAAAAATTTAACCAGTATATATGAAGTGATATTCCTTCATTATCACATTTAGGGTGATCGAGGTAACCCAGGACCGCCCGGACCATTTGGGCCTAAAGGTGAAGGATTTCCTGGTCCAGTGGTAAGCAACTTCTTACATTTCCATATAACATCACTGCATGTCCATACTTCACTTAACATTTTCAGTCATTTTTATCACATTTCCCATTAATCAGGTTTGTTGCTGGGTATTTGAGCATGTGTGTTTATTTTACACAGGGTATGCCTGGTTTACCAGGTCCACCAGGTGAGCCCGGCCCTGAAGGCATTGGTGTTCCTGGACCAAAGGTGAAGTTACCACTTCATGTATTTATGATATAGAAGGGTCAATTGTGGTTTTCAGAAATGTATTAAAGGGTTAGTTCACCCAAAAATGAAAATTCTGTCATTAATTACTCACCCTCATGTCGTTCCAAACCCGTAAGACCTTCGTTCATCTTCTAAATTCAAATTAAGATATTTTTGATGAAATCCGAGAGCTTTCTGACCCTTCATAGACAGCAACACAACTGAAATGTTCCCAGGTCCAGAAACGTAGCAAGGAGATCATTAAAATAAGGCATTTCAGCTTCATTAAATATGGCCTGATTATTTACACAATGTCTACACAATTATTTGCATGGAAATGAACAGAATGTAAATAAAGAGCTTAAGTTAGTCATTGCTCTGTGAGGGACTGAAGTTAATTGTGTATTATTTGTTTTAACAATCCTTTGAAACCCTAATATTTTCATACTGATTTCTGTAAATGTATCAATCATGACCAATTGTTTCAGAGTTTGTAGCACAAAAAAAATCATAGAACTTTACTATTATACTGACCTTTGTGCTGTTGGGTGCACTTTTAAAATTATGTAATTTCCTGGTGAATGATGTGATTAAGGAAGTAGCATTTGGTAGTAAAATGGATGTAACAGGATGTAAAGTGATAGAAAAAAAACTGTAAAAATGGATTATGAATTAAAACAATATTCCTAAAAATGATTTGTTTAAAAATATTTATATCAGAGAAAATATTACCTTATTTTATATTATATAATAAAAAAGTAAATAATAATATAAATATATATATATATATATATATATATATATATATATATATATATATATATATATATATATATATATATATATATATATATATATATATTTTTTTTTTTTTTTTTTTTATTTTTTACTTCTACAAATAGAACTTAACCTTCTAAGTAGTGAAATTACAATTCATACTTAAGTGTGTTATTGTGATAAAAGAAAGCAGACTAATGACTGAGTGGCAGTCATTATAGAAATACTCAATAGTTCAATGTATTGAATCATATGTGACCCTGGACCACAAAACCAGTCATAAGTAGCACGGATATATTTGTTGCAATAAACAAAAATACATTGTATGGGTCAAAATTATTGATTTTTCTTTCATGCCAAAACTCATTAGGATATTAAGTAAAGATCATGTTCCATGAAGATATTTTGTTAATTTCCTACTGTAAATATATCAAAACTTAATTTTTGATTTGTAATATGCATTGCTAAGAACTTCATTTGGACAACTTTAAAGGCGATTTTCTCAATATTTTGAGTTTTTTGCACCCTCAGATTCCAGATTTTCAAATAGTTGTATCTCGGCCAAATATTGTCCGATCCTAACAAACCATACATCAGTGAAGAGCTTATTTATTCAGCTTTCAGAATAAAATTGCTTCAGCTTTCAGAAAAATTGACACTTATGACTGGTTTTGTGGTCCAGGGTCACATATATGATGGAAACATTAAAGTGTCCTGCATAGCTGTAATAAATTTAAATGGTGCTTTTGGTAAAACTTCACTTTCATTTCAGGGAGACGTTGGATTCAGGGGTTTGCCTGGTTTGCCAGGACCACCTGGTGAAGGACTGCAGGGACCACTGGTAAGATTGATATTCATGTCATCTTATATAAACTCTCCCAAGAATCTCTCTGACTACAGTAATGAGACTGATCTGAACGCCCCACACGTCCAGAACAAGAGCTCTGAACAGCATGCACGGGGAGTCTTCTGTGTTGCTGTGGGGATTGAGGAAGACAAGCTATCTGTTCCTCCCATATTAATTCTGCTCTCTTGCTGTTTCAGGGCAACATGGGAAGACCAGGTCCTCCAGGACCACAAGGACCCCCAGGGGAAGGCATTCAGGGACCCAAAGTAGGTTAACTATCAACTACCTGCAATATAGGTTGGGGTGATATAGCTAAAATTATATATTTTTACATTTAATCTGGATATTTCTGTATTTACGCTTTGAAAAAGGTGTTTCGTTTTCATAATGTCAGCCTAACAATTGAAAATATTCTTCAAAAATGACCAAGACACTGTTTTTAAAAGGATAGTTCAACCCAAAACCAAATATTCTGTCATTATTTGTTCACTCACATGTCCTTCCAAAGCTGTATGACTCTTTTCCTTCTACAGAACACAAAAGAATACATATTTTGAAGAATGTTAGTGACCAAACCGTTTCGATTGCCTTTGACTTCCATCGTATATTTTATCCATATAATGGAAGTCAATGGAAACCGAAACTGTTGAAATTTCTTGTAGGTTCTGCAGAACAAAAAAAGTCATACAGGTTTGGAACAACATTAGAGTGAATAAATAATGACAGAATTGTATTTTTTGGGGCGTGGACTATACTATATGTACACACACACACACACACACACACATACACACACACACACACACACACACACACACACACACACACACACACATATACTGTATATATACATACATATATATATATATAGAGAGAGAGAGAGATTTCATATCAGATATATATCATGAAATCATGAATATTCAAAATATCGCCCAGCTCTAATGCAAAATAGCATTGTGTTCAAGTCATGATGACCAGGTCAGAAAATAAACTTGTTTGTTAAATCCATCAGGGTGATCAGGGGGCTCCTGGAGTGACAGGGCCGAGGGGCCCATCAGGAGAGGGACTTCCAGGCTCCAAGGTGACACTTTGCTTTAGATCATACCAACATAAAGACTCGGCCGCAAACATGCAGCTTGTAAATAAGAGAAGCACTCTGTATCACATATTACATGTGTAGAAAGGCATTTACATAGATGTCTCAGAGGCACAATAGCAAGAAATGACCCAATTGAACTCGACTTCAGGAATAAAAATCGTTATTAAAATTGTATTTTGTGAATAATTGTATTATTTTTTTCATTTATTTGTTCTTTAGGTCTATGTGGTTTGCAGGGCGAGAGGGGCTTCAAAGGAATGAGAGGTGACATGGGTGACCCAGGGACGCCAGGACTAGCTGTGAGTTAATTTAGTTACTATAAACCATCTTTTGTGTAACAGCACACAGAGTTTTAAATGTGAATACTAAATCACATTGTATTACATGAGTGTTTTAATCTCTCCCTTTAGGGAAGACCGGGAATCAAGGGCGAACAAGGGCTCACGGTAAGATCTAATACATTTGCATCTTTTCATTTTAAGTTAATTTTTGAAAATCTGTACAACCATATGCATTTCAAATATTTAAAATTCTGTCATTTTTAAATTATTTTTAGAGAGAAGGCATTATCAAGCCAATCAAGGAGATAATTTCAGAAAAACAATGCAATCGTATGCATTGTAATTATTAGCAAATTTAGTCATTTTTAATGATGTTTTGAAGAGAAGAAAATCAAGCTGTTTAAGGAGTTAATTTTAGGGAAAACTCTGCATCCATATGCAGTGCAAATACTGTTAATTTCAGTCATTTTTCAATTATTTTTAAGAGAGAAGACATAATCAAGGTGATTAATGATTACATTTTAGTATGCAACCAGATGCATTATAATGATGAGTTAATTTAGGAAACATTCAGTCATTTTTCAGTGTTTTATCAAAGTGAAGACACTCAAGCTGATTAAGGAGTTAATTTTAGCAATCCTATGCAATCATATCCATTGTAAATACCATAATTGTTTAATTATTTTTCAGAGACAAGACATAATTAAGCCGATCAATGTGTTAATTTTAGTGCAAATGCATGCACTGTAAATATTAGCAAATTCAGTCATTTTTATTATGTTTCAGAGAGAAGACATAATCAAACTGATTAAGGAGATTTGTGGTGAGTTTTACACTTTAAATATGAAAAAAAACAAATGATTTGATAATGAGTAAAACAGGTGTGTCATGATATGACTGCATATATTTCTAGGATGTGGTATTAAGTGCAAGGAAAGGCCCATGGAGCTGGTGTTTGTGATTGACAGCTCTGAAAGCGTGGGCCCGGAAAACTTTGAGATCATCAAGGACTTCGTCACAGCTTTAGTGGACCGCGTCACAGTGGGTCGTAATGCCACGAGAATCGGTCTGGTGCTTTACAGCTTGGACGTCCATCTGGAGTTTAACCTGGCCAGGTATATGACCAAGCAGGATGTCAAGAAGGCCATCAGGAACATGCCTTACATGGGAGAGGGCACCTACACTGGCACTGCCATCCGCAAAGCCACACAAGAAGCCTTTTACAGTGCCAGGAACGGGGTCAGAAAAGTAGCCATTGTCATTACGGATGGACAGACGGATAAGAGAGAACCTGTTAAGCTGGATATGGCAGTACGCGAGGCTCAAGTGGCGAACATCGAGATGTATGCGCTGGGAATCGTGAACACCTCTGACCCAACACAGACGGAGTTCCTGAGGGAGCTCAACCTCATCGCTTCTGACCCTGACAGTGAACATATGTTCCTCATTGATGACTACAACACACTGCCAGGTGAGCATGGAAGAAAATTAACCTATATATACACACACAGAAAGGTTTTTTTTTTTTTTTTTGCATATAGGTCTGGGCAATATAACAAATTATTATTATTATTATTATATAAATATATAATATAAAATGTATAATCATAAAGTTGTCATAAAACAAATATTGACAATAAACACTGTCAACAGGGTGAAAAATAGAATAAAATATTATATTTGATTTTAAATACAATTTTTCAATATAAAATAATAAAATGTATTAAATATACATATAATATATATCATATAAATATATATATTTCATATATTCAGACATGTAAAATTTATTAACAATATTGAATATTGTCACTATAGGCTAAAACAATATTTAAACATTTTTTATATAAAATATTAAATAAATAATAACATTTAATTGCTGTATAATATAATATATAATGGGGAAAAATATAATACAATTATATTAAAAAAATTTTTATAACAGCCATTGTCACCAATTATTTTGAAAATGTTTAATGCAAGAGTTCAAATACAACAAAAGTTATTTTTAAAAAGGTATCTAGTTTAAAAAAATCGCCACATTTTTTGTATATAAATATTTTTGTGCATACACCCATATAACCATGCAGAGATTTTCATGAGTATGTTTGAGTTCTGAATCGGTTCATTGAAATGGACAATTAGAACAAATTCCCTAAAATGAATCAGTTTTAACTGTGTTTTTCAGACTGAGCTTAGATCAGAGACACTATTTAAACATCTTTAAACAAGACTTAACTCATACTAAGTCTAATACTACACTCTTTAAGACTGGCCAAATGCATTTTTTTAGGAAAAATCACTGCAAAAGTGCTGCTTAATTTTGAATGTTAACAGCAGGATCATAATGAATAATCCTAACCGCAAAGTATTACGGATTAAAAGTTTAAAATGTAAAGTTCAAGTTATATAATTGCATCTTGCTCTGTGTTTGGTCTCATCATGCAGCTCTGGAGTCTAAGCTGGTCAGCCAGTTCTGTGAGGATGAGAACGGGGCCCTTTACTTCAACCGGATTACCAACGGCTTGAACGGAAACAACAGATATGGCTACGGTAATGGACATGAGGGTGTTTCTTCACACGGGAATAACGTTTATGGGAACAGATTTCAGGAGATTCCACTGGACAGATCTCAGACTCACTCTAGAGGCAGAGGACACAGCATAGAACTTCCCATCAACCTCGGCCCTCTCAAAGCACAGGTCAACTACCACAACTAACTTACTGTGATGTTCTGATGTGCGCTAGACTAATGCAGACTGATTTGAACTGTTCTGTTACTTCTGTGCAGGTGGAGAATGATTATGAAGGCGAGGATCTAGACATTAAGACACAAACTCAAAGTAGAAGCACTATTGCTGTTGTCAATAAGACTGTCCAACCTGTACAGCCAGGAACATCATCTTCGTCCTCCTCATCATCATCATCATCATCTTCATCAGTATCAACACATTCTGCTTCAGTGAATGTGAATGCAAAGCCTCGTCCTGTAGTGATAAAAGGTAGTTTGTTCAGTAAACTGTTCTTAAACAATTATTGATGTTGAAAATATTATGTATTACAAATTATTAAATGTTACAAATTATGTTTCTATGATATAAAATAATGACTAATATATATATATATTATATAGATCTAATATATATATATATATATATATATCCCTAAGATATTATTATATATATATATATATATGAATGACAAAACTATTTATTTTACCTATATAAAATAACAAATAATTTTTTTTGATTTTTTCCATAAAACTAATTATTTATATTATAAAATAATAAATAAAACTGATTTTAATATAATATAATTTTTTATACATAAAACAAATGTGGACAATATGAAATATTATAAAAATAAATATAAATGTATAATACAATTTTACATATAATAGTTTTAAATATATAATTTAATATAATATAATTAAGATACAAAAAAGTCATTAATTTTTTTTAACAATATTAAAAGAAATTACAATTATATTTTTAATATATAAAGTAATGAATAACAAAATATCAATTTTATACGAAAGCTGTTATAAAACATAAATATTGACAATAGTAAATATTACTAATAGGCTACAAATATTTTATCATAAAAATATATAACATTAATTTTATATACAAAATTTGTTCTAAAACCTTTTGACAATATTGAAAAATATTAATATATTAAATTTAATTTTAGTAAGTTTTCTGAATTGTTAAAAGTATATTAAAATGATACTTTTATAATATTAAATTATTTTCTGAAAGTTTTTAGTGATATTACTTTCTCTTCTTCACACAGAATCGTCTCTGGATCCTCGGTGTTCGCTCAGTCTGAGTCAGGGCTCCTGTAGAGACTACGTTATTCACTGGTACTATGACAAACAGGCAAACTCTTGTGCTCAGTTCTGGTACGGAGGCTGTCAGGGCAACGATAACCGCTTCCAGACAGAAGAAGAATGCAAGAAGACATGTGTTCTCATCGCCACAGGTATTATTCGCTCCTACGAAAATGAATGTAGAGTAAATACAAGATAAGCTCTGTCAACAGCAATGTTATTAATTATTACATTTATTACAAATATTTTTGATTAATTTAGCAAAAATAAGCTTAATATGGATATTTTTAAAAAAAAACTAAAACAAATAAAATACATTTTGGTAACTGAACTGAAGCTCAGATAATATGAAATTTAAATATTAAATGTAAAACCTAAAAAAAAATTATACACACACCCACACACACACACACACACACATATACACACACACACACACACACACACACACACACACACATATATATATACACACACACACACACACACACACACACACATATATATATATAAAAACAGTGCTGTGAAAAAGTTTTTGCCCCCTTCCTTCCTTTTTTTTTTTTTGCATATTTTTGCATATATTTTAATTCAGATCACCAAATAATTTTTAATATTACACAAAGATACCCCGAGTAAATACAAAATGCAGTTTTGAAATAATAATTTCATTTATTAAGGGAAAAAAGCTGTCCAAACCTGCCTGACACTACGTGAAAAAGTAATTGCCCCCTAAATCTAATAACTGGTTGTGCCACCCTTTGCAGCAACAACTGCAATCAAGTGTTTGTGATAACTGGCAATGAGTCTTTCACATCACTGTGGAGGAATTTTGGCCCACTCTTTTTTGCAGAATTGTTTTAATTCAGCCACATTGGAGGGTTTTCGAGCATGAATGGACTTTAAAGGGGTCATATGATGTGATTTCATTTTTTCCTTTCTCTTTGGAGTGATACAAGCTCTTGGTGCATAAAGAAGATCTGTAAAGTTGCAAAGAATAAAGTCTCAAAACCAAAGAGATATTCTTCATGAAAGTTAAGAGTCATCCACGCCCTCCTAAAACACCTCGTTTAAACACACCCCCACATCTCTACGTCACAATGTGGGAAGATTTGCATAACACCGCCCAAATGTACATGCAAAGAAAGAAGGCGTAACTTTTATTCTTGCTGTAGTATTGTTGTTGCTGCACCGCTATGTCATATAGACGCTGTGTGTTTCATTGTGAAAGCAAAACTACTTTGTCTGGCCTTCCAAAAGAGGACACAACTAGAAATCAGTGGTTAAGTTGTATTTACAACACTGTTCCAGAACAGTCCAACCGAAATAGGACGAGGAATGTTTGCTGAACCAGTAGCCTGCAATGTGTCTGTTTCTATAAAGTGGGGCAATTCCAAATTTGCAAGAACAGTCTGCTTCTGACACACAGTCTGTAAGTACGTTTTTTATAATTAAAGAATTTGCCACTAATGATTCATTATTACATACATTATAAGTCATTATAATCAGTAATTATGTCCCCACTGGATGCTACAAATGCTTCATTTGTAATGGGTTTTATTGGTTTTGTCTTGTCGCGCTGGGACTCGGCATTACAGTATGTTAAGGGTCATAACATTTCCGTCACACGCTTTTTTTTGATGTAAATGGGCACTAAGTTACAACTTACATACTGCTAAAATATTTTTCATCGCACCATTACACGTAGTTGAAGTGTAACTCTACGTATAAACGAAATATTCAATATCAGGAGTAACGGCTGGAATAAAATAGCAGACTGAGTGAACTGCATCAATAAGCTCTTCTTTCACCTGACAACCTTCAATACTTTAGGCATTTATGATGCTGCTGACATTTACACTCACATACATATTAAGAGAGAGAACAATATGTGAATAAAATTACTTTGTTTCTTTTTTAGCACGTCTTCAACACCCTATTTACAGCGCGTCTCTGTGCACTTTGGTCCGTGTTGCGCATGTCAGACAAAATAATAAATAAATGGCATTTCTTATGTTTTTTTTTCTTTCAGTTTATATTGATTCTTATTTATTTCAATTAAAGTTTTTGAATGTTATTTACATATAAAAATAGCTTACATATAATGTTATTAATGTATCGTTTTTGCTCTCTAATGGTTATAGAGTTTGACTCCTAACCCTAAGGTTGTGGGTTCGAGTCTTGGGCCGGTAATACCACGACTGATGTGCCCTTGAGCAAGGCATCGAACCCCCAACTGCTCCCCGGGCGCCGCAGCATAAATGGCTGCCCAGCCCACTGCTCCGGGTGTGTGTTCATGGTGTGTGTGTGTGTGTGTTCACTGCTGTGTGTGTGCACTTTGGATCGGTTAAATGCAGAGCACGAATTCTGAGTATGGGTCACCATACTTGGCTGTATGTCAATAATAGAAACTTGTTTATATTTTTACCATTAGTATAGGTGGGGCAAAAGAAGTTAGAATGAAGGATTTCTCCATTTGTGGATAATGGCTCTGACCGTGGTTTGCTGGAGTCCCAAAGCCTTAGAAATGGCTTTATAACCCTTTTCAGACTGATACGTCAACTATTTTGTTTCTCATCTGTTCCTGAATTTCTTTAGATCGCAGTGTGATGTGTTGCTCTTTAAGCATGCTTCACTTTGTCAGACAGCTTCTATTTAAGTGATTTCTTGATTCAACAGGTCTGGCAGTAATCAGGCCTGGGTGTGGCTAGTGAAATTTAACTCAGCTTTCTAAAATAATGTGCTTAATCACAGTTCTTTCATGATTTTTAACAAGGGGGGCAATTCAT